>NC_142750.1:3177500-3375000 GCF_051943395.1 Hippocampus bargibanti | reverse complement strand
TATTAATAGTTCTAAGGCAGAGTGTAGACTGCAAGGTTAAAATATCCCATCAATCAGGCTCCACAAATAACCTGCACAAGCCATCTGTACAATTTGAAGAGAACATACAAGCAAGGGAGCCAGCTGTTAATGAAGTTTCTAGTATGTCTGCCTGCGTCTGCAACCCAGAGCTCCTTGAGAACTTTATGCAAAAAGCTATCCATTCCATCAAGCCATCAATGACCATCACAAAGGTAAATAAAACAACTTTATTACACAGTACAGTTTATTTCTTTAATTACAATACCATAGCACATTTATTATACATAAAATAAGGTATATTGGGTGTAGTTTTAAGGCTTATTTAGTTGAAAATTACGTTTTATGGGGATCCGGGAACGGATTATTCTCATTTTAATGGTTTCCTATGGGAAATTAATGTTTGGAATACACACGTTTAGCCTTACACACACTTTCTGGGAACCAATTAATTTCGTAAGCCAAGGTATCACTGTATGTTTAACTCCTCGTGATTTTGGGCTACGGCGTGAATGTAAGAGAATTTGGGATGGATAAACGGGCTTCATAAACACAGCAAAAGATAATCGGGGAGCATATTTGGTCGACTGCAACACATTAGCCTCATTGAGCTGAAGTCAGCAGGAACGCAGGTGGCAAGTGGCCACGTCAGATGATGTTTTATCTAATGTGCGACGTTCCCCTGGGGGTGGGGGGGGATGGGATGGGATCCCCGGTGGTGCTTAATCCAAATAATAATGAACTGCATTCCACATAGCAGTTAGCGCTATTCAAGATGCACGTACAGTCATCGCCTCTGATCATCATTGGGTGTCTTCATTTTACGACCTACTTTCCAATAGCGCATTGGGGAAAATGATTCATACTTAATATGTTTGATCTTCTACCGGCATCTGTTTGCTTTGCTGGTGTGGGGAGGGGGGGGGGACATCTTGTAGTACGACACTATGTGAAGTATACATATCTGTAAGTTGTTGATGCACAGAAAAGAATGGATGGGCAGGAGGGGGGTTAAAACACCCAGACTCCTCCTTTGGCTCTGTTACCAAGGTGATACAGAGATTCTATCAATGAGGCAAGGTTGCTGTTGCCATGGAAACGCTTATGAATGAGAAAGGGCGACGTAACCGTGGAGACGGCGTGAATGAGGAAGCGCCATCGTCGAACCCGACGTTTGGCACGGCAGCCGCCGACGATTTAAGATGGACTCCCGGACTTGAGATTCGATTGAGAAATTTGCGATGAGGCGGGCGAATTTACAATCCAACTGAGACAAGGGTTCGGATTATGGGATGTCAGCGGCTGTCGGGCAGCCTCGTACTTGCACAATATTGAACGCACCCCATTGAGATTCGATTGAGAAATTTTCGGTGAGGCCTGCGAATTTACAATCGAACTGAGACAAGCGCTCGGATTATGGGATGTCAGCGGCTCTCGGGCAGCCTCGTACTTGGGCAATATTAAACCCACCCCATTCAGCCTTTTTTTAGTGTAGACAAAACCATGATTAATTATTCCCAGAATGAAGGTTTCCTACTCAGCATTTGGCACCCCAACTCCTTAATTAGTTTGGCGCCAGTAAAAACATTGAGAGTACATGAACATTACAGGGATGCATCTGGAAATTTAAAAAAGGGGGCCAGTCGCAGGATATTTTTTCTGCGGGTGAGCAGCGGCAGCCACAAGCGCGAGCGTTCTCTCAACCCGCAAGTAACTCGAATCGATAGAAAGCTAGCTAGGCAGCTAGTAAATAGCTAATAGATAGCCAGCTAGTAGATAGCTAGCTAGACGGATAGCTAATAGATAGATAGATAGATAGATAGATAGATAGATAGATAGATAGATAGATAGATAGATAGATAGATAGATAGATAGATAGATAGATAGATAGATAGATAGATAGATAGATAGATAGATAGCTAATAGCTAGCTAGATAGCGAAAATATATCTAGCTAGAGAGCCAAAAGATAGCTAGCTAGATAGCCAGTTTTCACATAATTTTACATGATTTTTGGTAGTTAGTTAATTTAAGCCAAAAAAAAACAAACAAACAAACAAACAAACAAACAAACAAACGAACATAGGAGCCATTTGGGAGCCATAAGAGCTGGATCTTTTTAGTGAGCCGAGCCAAAAGAACCGGCTCTCTGAAAAGAGCCGCTCTCTGAAAAGAGCCGGAATTCCCATCACTAGAAGCGAGAGGCAATGAGTCAGAATGACAGAAAGAGAAAACTCACACCTAAAAAAAGACAGAGAAGAAGAAGAAATAGCAAGAGGAAGAAGTGAGAAGGAGTGACGATTCACTCTGTGCGTCAGACGGGTGACTGACTAGAAGTCTGGCGGCTCAGGGTGGGGAACATCTTTTGATTCTTCACATGCACACACACTACCTTGTTTACCATTCTTGAGCCGCTCTCCCTTCTCCGGTGCAACATCAATTCATGCACAGTCTGCAAATACTTTGAATAAGCTATGATATATTTCTTTTAATGACTGTAATGTCCTAGTCATGTGACATTCCTCGCCGCCTTAATTCGACAGCCCTTTCACCACCTTCTGCTCATCACTCCATCATCCTTCTTTTATGAAAATTTATAGTCCTTCTGCTCGACACTTCACTATCGATTCGTTCTGCTCTTGCAGGATTTACATACCATGAGCCTACAGTTGCATGGAATTGGGTTTGTGTGTACCTTCATAATAATAATAATAATAATAATAATAATAATAATAATAATAATAAGAATAAGAATAAGAATAAGAATAAGAATAAGAATAAGAATAAGAATACATTTCATTTCTAAGCGCCTTTCAAAACTCTCAAGGTCACTTTAGACTCACAGGATCAGTTTTTCTGTGGGTGAGCAGCGGCAGCCATACGCGCCAGCGTTCACTCAACCCGGAAGTAACACAAATAGATAGAAAGTAAGTTAGCTAGCTGATAGTCAATAGATAGCTAGCTAGATAGCCAGCTAGATAGATAGGTAATAGCTAGCTAGCTTGATAGATAGCAAACAGATTCTTTAATCTTTTGGACGGCACAGAAAATATGACTGCCCAGCACGAATAGCACAACAAACGAGCAAAACAAACTGAATTTTTAATGTTTGTAGTCAGATAGATAGCTAATACCTTACCTGACATTTTAACTGGCTAGCTTGCTAGTCACCATACCATTGTATCTATGGTGATTTTTTAGGGCACTAGAGAGGCACCAATCAATGCATAAATGCTTAAATAGATAGAAAGCTAGCTAGCTAGCTAATAGATAGTCAATAGATAGCTAGCTAGATAGCCATCTAGATAGATAGCTAGCTTGATAGATAGCTAATAGATAGCCAGCTAGATAACCAGCCAGTTAGTTAGATAGCTAATAGACAGAAAATAGATAACTAGCCATAGCCAACTAGTCATTTAGATAGCTAATTGACAGAAGATAGATAGCTAGCTAGATAGCCAGCTAGTCAGTTAGATAGCTAATAGGCAGTACATAGATAGCTAGCTACATTTTTCGTGAGTCGAACAATAAATGCAAAAATGTTGCATACTGATTGCCTCTTTGCATTTCTTCTATTAGGATCCTGTCAACTGTGGGCTCAGATTTTGACCTACGGACCCTCAGAGCTGTTCGCGTTTTGAGGCCTTTGAAACTGGTTTCTGGTATTCCCAGTAAGTGTGGCTTTTTTTGAAATTCTAGTTTGGTGTATTAAAATTGGGCCACAAATCTCCGCCGCAAAAAAAAACTGTAAAATGAAAAGTTGTCCCGGAGGTTTGAGAAATTGTTAATTTACAGTGGAAACACGGATTGAGCGTTTACATGCCGTGAAATCTATTAACTCATTCGCTGCCATTTCCGAATTTCGGAAATTGAAAAGTACAACGTGGAGCATCATTCCCAAGTTTGTTCGGGTTTAGTTTTTTCTTGCTTGGGGTGCCGATAAATTTCTGGTCAGACCTCTGGCAATGTTTTTCCCTTCCAGAAGTGGCATTTTCCTATTGTCTTTGTTAGCGCTTCGTTACAGCCTAAAGCACTATATAAATCAATCTGTGTGTATTGTATTTTGTACAGCCACCCCCATTTCGAGCTCTAATAACTCCAGACACATATAACTTTTTTTCTGATCAAAGAAGAGAGTTTAAGGTTTCTTACGCTGAATTGAATGTTTATGTAGTCCTGAAACTCAATATTCTGTGGGTCCTGCAATTTGAGTGAAAATGACAAAAATCCTGGCACCGGAGTGGACACATTTTTGTACATCGTCCGGCAGTGAATGAGTTAATTTCGCAATCCCCATCCGCCCGCACATTGTGGGGAATCACCGGCAATATTAAAATTAAGTTACTTATGAAATATATTTGCTAACACAGCTGTAAGATCTGGTAGTAGCTTAAAAAATATTTTTTCACATGCAGAATAAATACTTAAACGGTAGATTGTATAATACAGTAAAGTCTCGTTATATCGATATTCAAGGGAGTCCGAAAAAATATCGATATAACCGGGACTATCGATATATCCGACCCTGTTTGCATGTAATTTTCTCCGTGCGTGCATAGAAATAGTATCGATATAACCGGGACTATCGATATATCCGATATCGATATAACGAGACTTTACTGTATGTTACTTTGTCAGCTAGCTTTAAACATTCCAAAATGCTCAATGTAACTTTGATCCGCCGCTGTCGGCAAAAAAAAAAAAAAAAAGAAAAAGAAAGAAATCAGGATGAAATGAACCCATCCTCATACCAAACGAGATTTACAGAAATAATTCAATTGCAGAGTGTCTGTTTAATTAATCCGCTTATGTGTATCGTAATATTAGGATTTATAATTATTTCATTGAGAAGGTTTTTTTCTCCTCAAAATTCTGGTGTTATTTTTAGTCAATGTCGCAGAAAAATGCACTCATGGTGTCTGGATTTTGCCTCTCAGGCTTACAGGTGGTGCTCAAGTCCATCATGAAGGCCATGATCCCTTTGCTCCAAATTGGCCTCCTGCTTTTCTTTGCTATCCTCATGTTCGCCATCATCGGCTTGGAGTTTTACATGGGCAAATTCCACAAAACCTGCTTTGACAATCACACAGGTACGCCAAATGCATACGCGGTGTGGAATTATGACTAGAAGGAGACTAAACCCCTTTGAACGTCTGCCCAAATCCAGGAGAGATCCGAGAAGAGTTCCCGTGTGGGACGGAGCCTCCGTCGCGATTGTGTCCGGAGGGTACCACGTGTCGAAAGTACTGGCTCGGTCCGAACTACGGCATCACCCAGTTTGACAACATCCTTTTCGCCATCCTTACCGTCTTCCAGTGTATCACCATGGAGGGCTGGACTGAACTGTTGTACTATGTAAGTGCTTGGTTCTCTGGAGGGAAGGACTTGGACCTTTTGTTCTTGACCAAATTTCCAGCATGGTCATGATAAGTCCGCTCTTATAACGGCGCTGTCTCTTTCGCGTGATGTTTCTCTCCCTATGTGCCGCCTTCCCGGTGCTGTTCTATATTTAAAAGAGACTTTTCAGCCGGAGTTATTCATGTTGATTCTGGAGAGAGAAGTGATTAAAGTTTAATGGGTAAGGGGGGTTGCGGTACATTGGGTACACGGTAGCCATGCCAGTTTCCGAGTAGACAGAGGAAGGGTTCTTAGGAGGCAAGGCAGGGGGTGGGGGGTTGTTTTGAAGATGGGTCCACGGCTGGAGGTAGGCTGAGGGGGGAGATGTTGATTAGTGAGAGTGGCACGAGCTTCAGAAGATCGCAAGAAAGGCATGAAGGAATTCAAGTAGAAAAGATTGATGTAAGTAATGAATGACTCAACAGGACACTGAAGGACGGCAGGAGAAACAAAACAAGGAGAAGGAAAACAGAATCAACTCAAAGCGGTGATGCATGAATAATAGGGATGAGTTGGGTTTTTTTGGGTATGGTACGGGAAGGCATAACACAATTTGGAACTTTTTCATTTAAGCAAAAACTGTGAGTGTCTAGCTGAATTGTCAGCGCATCAAAAACTAGAATAACGAATAACTCTGTGCTTCAATTGTGGATTCGAGTCACACATGTTCACTAGGCATATAACAGCATGGACCTTTTAAATATGATAACTTCTTATTATGTCTAATCTCTATCACAGTGAAAGGTCAAAAACCTCTGATGGGTGTTTGTGTGTACGTTTGTGCGTTTCCAGAGCAACGATGCCTCAGGGAGCGCCTGGAACTGGATGTATTTCATCCCCCTTATTATCATCGGCTCCTTCTTCATGCTTAACCTGGTGCTGGGTGTGTTGTCAGGGTAAGGGGTCTGCTAAGCGAGACGTGCAAAAAAAATAAATACATGTACCCAAATGTATCAGTTTAAAACCTATTTTTTTGCGTGAATACGCTCACAGGGAGTTTGCCAAAGAAAGAGAGCGAGTGGAAAACAGGAGTGAGTTCCTTAAGTTGAGAAGGCAACAGCAGATTGAAAGGGAACTCAATGGTTACTTGGAGTGGATCTGCAAAGCTGGTAAATTGAAGCTCTATATCCATCCATAGTATTTGTCTCTCCATATCATCCAACCAACCATCCATCCATCCGTGCATTTAATGTAAAACGGATGAACATCCAATATTTTTTTTTCTTTTTTGCAGAAGAGGTTCTCCTGGCAGATGATGACAATGAAAACGATTATGATGGTAGGGGTTCTTTCAACTGTTTCTAACGGTGTCTTGAGTATTTATGAAGTCCTAAAGCTCAGTATTCTGTGGGTCCTTCAACTTGAGTGAAAATGACAAAAACTGCTTTCCATTCCAGGCTCCCGCAGGAGAGCAACCAAGAACCACAAAAGCAAAGCCGAGCTTCTAAACCCGGAGGAGGGAGAGGGAGACCTGGCAGTTGGTGAGAACTCATACGCTCACAAAGCGTAATCACTGGTACAGAACGTTCAGATGCTAGCTTGCGTATCACTATCACCTGACCCGTCCGACCTCGTTTTCATTCCTTTATACAACCAAACTTCAGCAGAGTTTTTATTATCTAGACCTGGATTTGTCACCTCTGACATGCTCGTGACACTGAGTTCCTCCCCGCTAGGTTCACCGTTTGCCCGTGCCAGTTTAAAAAGTTCCAAGCTCGAAGTATCGACTTTCAAGAGAAGAGAAAGGCGCTTGCGCTTCTTAATTCGACACATGGTGAAGTCCCAGGCCTTCTACTGGACTGTACTGTGTTTGGTGGGACTCAATACGCTATGTGTGGCTGTCGTGCACTACGACCAGCCTGAACCGCTCTCTGATTTTTTAAGTGAGTATGGACAGATCAATGATTCTACTCTCAGGTATCCATCACTTATTTTTTTTCTTTGTCTCACTGCTCATAGATTATGCTGAATTTATCTTCCTGGGAATATTCCTGACAGAGATGTTTGTCAAGATGTACGGTCTGGGAAGGCAGGCGTACCTCAACTCCTCTTTCAACTGCTTTGACTGCATAGTGAGTCCCGCCACGACTTGAGGGAAAACCCCAAACACCACCGAAAGAGACCCTTCCCGCTACATTTACATGATAACGATGGGTCGCATGCGTCTGTGTTGAAATAGGTGATCTGCGGCAGCATATTTGAAGTGCTGTGGTCTATTATCCAGCCGGGCACGTCGTTCGGCATCAGTGTTTTACGAGCTCTCAGGTTATTGAGGATTTTCAAGGTTACAAAGTGAGTGTCTTGGATTCCGATACTAAATGTAAGGGATTTATTGTATGCAGAGGGAATCAGTTTTGTCTTCTGTTTTTCTAGGTACTGGGCATCTTTACGAAACCTCGTCGTGTCTTTGCTCAACTCCATGAAGTCCATCATCAGCTTGCTCTTCCTACTCTTCCTCTTCATAGTTGTCTTCGCCCTGCTGGGAATGCAGCTCTTCGGAGGACAGTCAGTGCCGTTTCATTTATCCTTCCTTATTCAGCACATTTTAAGTGTACAGTACGTTTAGGATGCAATAATTCTACTGATTGCCCTTTCTCTCAAAAATCGATTTCAAATCAATCACACTCCAGTTGTCTTTTCCCCCCGTCAGGTTTAATTTTGAAAATGGCACTCCTTCAACAAACTTTGATACCTTCCCGGCGGCAATAATGACAGTGTTTCAGGTAAGCGAAAGCTGATGAAACTGTCTTAAATGATGACATTCGAGACCATGTCATTTGCATGACAGTGCGCTTCTATGTTTCACGTTAACTCTAAATCAGTGACATTCCCGAAGCTTTTGACTTGGCGAATTACAGATAGCAGAGGATGTTAACTCTTGATATGTGACTATGAATTTAATGTGATAAAATCCCAAAGACAACATTGTTTTTTTTTGTGCATGCTGATGGCCAGATCCTGACGGGAGAAGACTGGAATATGGTTATGTACTCCGGCATCAAGTCTCAGGGCGGAGTCAACAAGGGCATGGCTTTCTCCGTCTTCTTCATTGTGCTCACACTTTTTGGAAACTGTATCCTTTGCTTGCCGATATAAAATGAAAAATTGTGGCAAACACTGTAAAAGGAAGTTAAATACTATTGTTTTTTTTTAAATTTCATGAGTCTGTGCCTTAGTGTGGAACTGCGTATAAATACTGCAAACACCCACGCGGTGCTTTTCTTATAACTCTTCACTCAGATACTCTGCTGAATGTCTTCTTGGCTATCGCTGTGGACAATTTGGCCAATGCGCAGGAACTAACAAAGGTGTCACCGTGGCTCAACGTTACCTCATGATGACTAAACCTTTTTGTTTGCTTGTTTTTACCTTCGTCCATTGACATCCTTGTCCCCTTTCTTTATTTCTATCCCGGAAGGATGAGCAAGAAGAGGAGGAGGCTGCCAGTCAGAAGATCGCGTTGCAAAAAGCTAAGGAGGTAGCGGAAGTCAGCCCCCTCTCAGCTGCCAACCTCTCTATCGCAGCGTGAGTGTCGATCCTTGTCTCTATCGATCGATCTATCGATCGATCTATCTATCTATCGACCTATTTGTGGGCAACAGGATTATACACAAGGCACTGACACAACAGATAAGGTTTCCTGGTTGGTCTTCAATGAGAACTTGTACAGCCCTAAAGATTAGCGGCCATGGAACAGACTTTGCCCTCCTTTTTACCATGGCGTCTACAATTCAAATTATTTTTAAATCCGTTGTGTTTTTTTTATATATTTTATACACAACGGCACCCATTCACACATAAACATACACTCGTAAAGGTTTTAAGGGCAGTGGGAGAACACAGCGTGAACACACGCAATTCGCAGTGACCTTTTCTGCTTTGATACAACAGCCTCTGCTTTCTTTATGTCACACACGGTTCCTATGAATTCGGGTTATGAGCCCGTACAAAACACGCTTACGGGTTGTGTGGCCTCGTGTGACATCGCAGAGTATGTTGTGTTAGTATGCGTGGCGCTTGAAAAAAGGCTCATCATAAACAACTGACTGATGTTTTTGTTTGGATCGCAAACTCACAGATGTGTCCTTTCATTCCAAAAATGTGACGTGTACACAATATAGACGTGAAAATAAAAATCCTTATGACATGAAGTAGATCCATTTTGAGTTAAACCTTCCCCCCCTGCCATTTTTTTTGCTATCTCACACACCAACTGTTTCCCTCCTCAGCAACAAAGTACACAGTGATTCTCACAACGCTACTGACCGCTTTCTGGACTGGTATTATTATAATTTTTTAAAATTTATTTATAAATCTCTTCTGTAAAGTGACCCAACAACTCCTTGCCTCTTCCCCATCTTTGTTTGTCTCCAACATTTTATGTCCCTGACTAAACTGTCGCCAAGTGCTACTTTTGCTACTTTTCCTAGAGGTGTAATCTTGCTACACTTGTGACAGAAATCAGAATCGATTTAAGGCTATAATAGTGGTCACCAAATATTTTTGGAGTCTTTTGTTTGTTGTAACTAATAAATTGTTATCATCTTAATTTAATTCCGACAATACATAGGTTTGTTGCTCTGTGTCCGTTTAATCGTTGCTCATTAAAACAAATTCTTACCTTATCTTGCATGCTTCCATAATCCCATGCACGTTGCTTTGTGTGTACTTGGTCAGCTTTCTGGATGCAAATCCTTCTACTCGCTTTCCGTTCATTCTTCTGTACCATGCTTGGTTTTCACAGTAAGGAGCAGCAGAAGAACCACAACAAGGGGCTCAATAAGTCTGTATGGGAGCAGCGCACCAAGGAGCTTAGGAAGCAAACTCTGGCATCCAGCCGAGAAGCCCTTTATAACGAGATGGACCCTGAAGACCGCTGGAAGGCAAGAACAGGGAGGGAAGAACACAACAATGTAAAGGACAAGGCAAAAAAATGCCTCTAGACTTGTGTTATCAGTGTACACAAGTGATGGCGATGTAAATGTTATGTTTCTGATATCGACATACTTTTTTTATGGTGGAACCGCTCAAGTCATACCAAGGCGCTCATTTGCCATTGAAAATCTTTAAAATACCAACAATCTAATCCAGGTCATATACAGTAAAGTCTCGTTATATCGATATTCAAGGGAGTCCGAAAAAATATTGATATAACCGGGACTATCGATATATCCGACCCTGTTTGCATGTAATTTTCTCCGTGCGTGCATAGAAATAGTATCGATATAACCGGGACTATCGATATATCCGATATCGATATAACGAGACTTTACTGTAGTAATATTGTATGACATCTTTTGGCTTTTGCAATGAAACGTACAACCTATCAGTGAATCAAACTTTAGAGGTTCCGAAGTATGTCGGCCAAACATTTTTCACTTATTACAGTTTTGAAGCGATACGGGTGTAAAAATAGCTACCCTTCATGCTCAGGTCAACTTCTCACGCCACGTCCGACCAGATATGAAAACTCATCTGGATCGACCTTTGGTGGTTGACCCCCTTGAAAACCGCAACAACAATACCAACAAGAACACTGACAACAATCCGGACCTCTGCTTCAACCCGCGGCATTCCGCCGATGACCTCCACAAGGAAACGCAACACCACCAACAGGCAAGTCAAGGACGCCCCGCTAAAGCTCCTCTGGAGCGAGGCGAGTCCACCGAGAGCAGGCGAAGCCGGAAAGGTACGCATCATCATCGAGGCTCCCATGTGCGATTGGATACAACCGTCATCCCCGGGCCGGGCTCGGAGGAGCGGCCTACGAGGCGCCATCATCATAATCGCAGCGGAAGTCGAGGGACGGGGCAATCGGAACACAAGAAACCTTGTTTGCATCGCAAGAACGATGAGGGCGAGGACGGTCGAGAGGGAAGTGGAAAAGTAGGAAGACACAAGAGCAAAGGGGTCGCTGAAGGTGGTGAGAGAGGCGAGAAGGAAGCAGTTGCTGAAGGTAGTGAGAGGAGGTCGAGAAGGAATCGCCATAGCAACCAGACGGAAGGAGGTGGGAAGAAGGTGTGCCAGCATCGATGGAAGTAAGTCAAGAATTTTATTCTGCATGTACAAACTGTATACATAAAACTAATGTGAGATCTGGTATGTGATATCATAATAACTAGCGGCATCAGAAAATCTCATCTCAACAACTGTCCGCGTGAATCTCTCCAGGGAAGGGAGTGTTCTGAACCTCTCGACGACAAGGCCCATCCAAAAAAGGCTGTCCAGGCAGGACAGGCAAGACAGCGAAGACATGGACAACCTCATGAATAGCAAACTGGTTTCTAGTGCCACCCCTCCTGAAGAGCAGCACCCAAATCCACTTGCTAACCGCAACGCAGCCCTGGGCTTTGAATCGGCCCTCCTGGGGAGTTTAGTCAGACTGGACAGCTTCGGGAACGTTGGACATCGGCGTGCCAGTAGCATCATCAGACAACCCCACCTCGACCATACGGTCGTGGACATGCCTATTTTTCCATCCGCCAATGCCTTCTTGCAGGGTAAAAATACATTAATTAATAAACGACACAGTGGATATAACTCAATTTGCCTTGTTCAACGACCTTCCTCCATGTCTTTCTTTTGAACACAGTCAATAAAAATGCAAACACAGAGCCGTTACCATCGAAGGAAGACAAGGACGACGATGACGACGCAAAGGGCGGCGATGGAGGACCCAGGCCCATGCCTCCTTTCACGTCAATGTTTATACTGACCACCACTAACCCGTGAGTAGGATGCCCGAGCCATCTGTCCAATTGTACATTTCAGTTCTCTTCTTCGTCTCGTGTATTCTTGCATCTCCTGAAGTCGTCAGTGAGGTACCCTCTTACTCATTTATCAGCGGTCTTTACATGCCATGCCACACGCCACTGCCAACGCGATAATATACTGTTCCGACACAACGGGATGGGAGGCAGTACGGTGACTACAACATTGTCTCCACTTCAGGTTTCGTCGGGCTTGTCACTACATCTGCACTCTGCGCTACTTTGAGATGTGCATTCTGCTCGTCATTGCCATGAGTAGTATCGCCCTTGCTGCCGAAGACCCTGTCTGGCCCGATTCTACTCGCAATAATGTAAGACTGTCGTTTAATCCTGCCTAGGAAAAACAATGTATCTTCCACAGGATCTCCAGTCCCATTTACAGTTTATCTGCCAAAAGACTGTTTGCCATGTTATTCATCTCGTTCATCTGTCGTATGTGTAGGTCCTGCGTTACTTCGACTACGTCTTCACGGGAGTCTTCACGTTTGAGATGCTCATTAAGGTAAAGGGGTAGCTGGTCTTTGGGCTTATTTAAAACACCCCCAGGTGAATTGGTATTTTCAGTGTTTGGTCTTTCTCTTCCAGATGGTAGACCTGGGCTTGGTCTTGCACCAAGGCTCGTATTTTCGTGACTTGTGGAACATCCTTGACTTTATTGTGGTTAGTGGTGCGCTGGTGGCCTTTGCCTTCACGTAAGTGTCCCTCCTGCTTCCCTGTTTTCTTGTTTCTTTTACTTGCAACCTCTCTCTTCCTATATAATCATCCGCAATTGCTACCGTGGAAGGGTCTGTGTTTTTCGTTCTTGGTGGATTTCCTTCTGTCACATACCGATTTTCATGTCCCTCTCCATTAAACTTAACATCCTCTCTGGTTGACCTTTTCCTCTGCCCCCCCGC
This sequence comes from Hippocampus bargibanti, assembly GCF_051943395.1. Lineage (NCBI taxonomy): Eukaryota > Metazoa > Chordata > Actinopteri > Syngnathiformes > Syngnathidae > Hippocampus > Hippocampus bargibanti. Next base: position 3,361,920 of record NC_142750.1, on the reverse strand, counting down.
GGCCATCCTTTCATTTGTAAATACATACGAACAGTATCCCCCCGCCTGTATATTCTACACAAGGTCCACCGACATGTTACCCTTCAGTGCCAGGAAATTCTGGAGTTAAAAGTGAATGAGTCAAGTCAGTGAAGATTATGCGAAATTTACTTTCGGTGTGATACAAAATAATGACACAATCTAATGATCACCTTCCTGGGAATTCCCTGGAATGCCAAGAATGCATTAACACATTTACAATTTCTGTATAGCAAGGCAAGCCGAAACCGGCAAACGGCGTCGATGCTGCATGGGAAGGCTAAAAGTTGGTTTCACCGTGGCAGCCACTGCAGTCTCATGCACATCCTGATAGTGTCTTAACTCAATTGGCAGAAATCAAAAAGCACTCCGGAAAGGCTCTGCAACTTCATTGGAGATGTTTATCACTCCTTTCAATGCAATTAGCCTGTCTAGTGATTCTGAAGGTGTCAGACTTGGACTTGTTGGACTGTTGAGGGGTCATGCGAGACCATTGAGGGAAATAAATAAATACATACATACATAGTCTCACAGCATGCTCGGTGCCAGATGTACAAAAAAAACATTGGGGATGGTGGCCATAATTCTGATGCTAAGGAGAATTTGTGACATCATTGACGTGACGTCACCTTTAGCAGACGTCACCCCAAATGGCAACACCGAGGAGTCTTATTAGCCCAAAACATTTCTACCTCTTCCCACCTCGCTCCTTTGTCATTCTCTCCTTTCTCCTTGATGAAATTTCTGGTCGTACACAGAGGAATGGTTGCAAATTGAATGCAAATACAGTAAAGTCTCGTTATATCGATATTCAAGGGAGTCCGAAAAAATATCGATATAACCGGGACTATCGATATATCCGACCCTGTTTGCATGCAATTTTCTCCGTGCGTGCATAGAAATAGTATCGATATAACCGGGACTATCGATATATCCGATATCGATATAACGAGACTTTACTGTAATCGGTAATTAATCGCAACTGTTATTTTTTTCTTCTTGAGATGATAACGTAATATCGGTATAGTTGCATGTGCCCGTGAGACAAGGAAAAGGCATTGCTAAAGAAACAGGATGAACATATTTGATGCTGTTTGGGTGTTATGGGACTCTCTTCTTCTTTGCTCTCACTATTTCTCATCCGGGTTCTCATTTTGAATCCCATTTGGCTCTTCTGTCTTTCTCTTCCATCCTTTCTCTGTCTCACTCCTTTCCCATCTCTTCGTTTGGACCACCACCAACAGCGGCGGAGGGTAAAGTTGTCTTTTTTTTGTCTTTCTCTCTCTCTATCTTCACCTCGAGATACCCTCTTCCTCCATTGTTTGTCCAAGGGACGCACTTGTCACCTCTGCATCGCTCTTTTCATAGCAGAGATAATAATCTGTCTGTCCTTCTGTTTCATTGTTCATCATGGAAGAGCTCTGACTCAGACACGACAAAACCAGTAGTTAACCTCTCTGCACATGAAAAAAAACTGGAATGAATGGGTGATAACAAATGGGTGATTGCGTATCAACGAGTTTACAAACTTGTCTCATCCAAGATGGAGTTGAATTGAAGTGCAACAACTGCACATGAAAACCATGCGGTGAGAGATGCATGTTTCGAACGAATTTCTCCATTGTGGGACAAATAAAGGCTTTCTGATTCTGATTCTGATATAAAAGCCGACCAGAGCTCACAAACTGATACTTGCACACTAGACAGTGGACCTCTGCTATTAGCGACATAGCAGACTCTCGCCGCGCCCGCAGAACTGTGTGTGAGCGCACGAATGTGTATTTATTTGGTTATTTTGTGGCATGTCAAGTACGTTCAAATGTACTCGAAAGCTAGCTATATGCTGTCTATTAGCAATCTAACTAACTAGCTGGCTATCTAGCAAGTTATCTATTAGCTATCTATCAAGCGATCTAGTAGCTATCTATCTATCTAGCTTAGTAATAATAATAATAATAATATTAATAATAATAATAATAATAATGCATTCAATTTACAAGCGTATTTCTGAACACCCAAGGACACTTTACAATAAAACAATACATACAACAATAAAACCATGAATAAAATAATAAAATAGCTGATTAAACCAGACCACGAATGCAAGTTTAAACAGGTGGGTTTTAAGGTGGGATTCGTGTGGCTGCCGCTGCTCACCCACAGAAAAAAAATTAACCTGTGACTGTAAAGTGACCTTGAGAGTTTTGAAAGGCGCTTATAAATGAAATGTATTAATATTATTAGGTTAGGGCCAGTCCGCAAATAGCGAAAAATCTGCGTGTAATTGATGACCAATACAAATGTGTTGAATAGAAAAAAATTGTCCCCCTTAAAAAATGTACTGGGAAAATGAAAAGGTGAATCCACAGGTGCCAAATTGCAAATATGCGGGGGTCCACTGTACAGCATGTGCACCATCTGGCCTCACATCTGTAAGACACGGAGCCGTTGACGCACACGCTGCTGCCATGCCTCAGGCGCTCCCTCAACGACCTTTTGACCCTGTTGAGCTTTACACGGGAATTCGGAGAACATACAGAAGGTTGACTTCACGCCAAATAAATCATTCACCCCGCTTCAGCGTCCCTTTGTGAATTGGCAAAGGAAAGCAGCTGTGGGCTCAGTTGTTAGAATTATGTTTTTGTTTTGTTTACTATCCTCATGTGTATTCCAAGAACGTCTGTGTTAATTTTGGCTGAGCATTTCATGCAGAAATGCTCGCTAAAATAACTTTGTCGGTGCAGAGGAGACTGCAAGATTCCATGCAGATTGAACAATGCGCTGAAAACAACCGTTCTAGCGGTTGTTTGATGTTTGTCGACAATAGTGGATTTCAGAAATCCTGTAGAGTCCGGCATCATTTATACTTTGTAGCGTGACTCGTGATATATTGCATCATGAGGGGGGGAAAAAGCAAGGTTTCAATGCAGCATGAGTATACCGTATTCACCGTTACTGGGCCGAAATGACTTTTTAAGTCATCCTAATACAGCATTGAAATACATTGCATACTTTTATGTTTTGTTATTGAGAGGTTAAGCCCTAGCATGTACAGTGATACCTCGGTTTACAAACCCCTTGGCTTACGAACTTTTCGGTTTACGAACGTTACATTTCTGAAAATTTTACCTTGGCAAACGAACTATTTTTCGGGATAGACACGGAGCTGCCACAATGAGTGATGTGTCGTTCGCGAACGAGCCCGTTCTCGTAAAAGAAAATGGCAGCTGGCTTGTTTTGGTCCTCTATTCCCCGCCCCCAGTCGTAGGTTAAAGCCACGTGATTGGTCAAGAATGCAGCGGGGGGGGGGGGGTTAACAGACAGAGAGAGAGTGAAGCCATTCTCCAAGAAAGAAAATGGCTTTAATTTTTGGGATACACACTTTTCGCCTTAGACACTGTCTGGGAACCAATTAAGTTCGTAAGCCAAGGTATCACTGTACTGTCGTTGTACAATAGCCACAGAAGTGGAGCATGTAGATACATCTGACACTTTGGAATAGACTTTAGCGTAAACGAATAGCACGGATGCATGTATCACTACGTATTTTAACACGGCGCAGTTACTCATTCGGAGATAACTAGGACACAAATAACCACAAATTGTGTCTGCCTGCTGCTATTCGGGGGATGTGAGAGAGCTCCGTCGAATTGCACCAGCTGACTCTTCGAATGTTTTGTGTATGTGATTGTGGGGGTACATGCAGGGGGAGCAGCAAAGGAAAAGATATCAGTACCATCAAGTCTCTAAGGGTGCTCAGGGTACTGCGGCCACTTAAGACCATAAAGCGTCTTCCCAAACTCAAGGTGCGCTTTTAGTTTTGAAAACCCTTCCGTCGGGCTCTCGCTTCCTTGTCCGTATTTCGTAATATCTGAGTGAGGTCTTTCTCGTTTTGTCAAACAGGCTGTTTTTGACTGCGTGGTGAACTCTCTGAAGAACGTCCTGAACATTCTGATCGTCTACCTGCTCTTCATGTTCATCTTCGCCGTGGTGGCCGTGCAACTTTTCAAGGGACGCTTCTTTCACTGCAGTGACGAATCCAAAGAGTTTGAGCGTGACTGCAGGTAAGGTGTCATATTGCGATAACGTCATCTGAACAAACAATTCAGCTAACGCATGTCATGAAACTTCTTGAACTTCAATGAAAAGAAGACAGATAGACTACGACTACATTGTGTAGACTTGGGGCCCTTGGCTCCTTATCTGAAGTCAACAGTCTCAAACTTTAGGTCTTAAACTGGACAGTGACCTGAAACCTGACCGAGAAATTGGTCCTGTTGTTAAATCGAGCTTCTTTCATCTTGGGCAGCTGGCTAAAATCAAACCTCTCCTTTCTCATGAGCCCCTTGAAGCAGTAATTCATGCCTTTGTCACATCACGGCTCGATGACTGTCATGCGCTTGACTTTGGAGTCAACTAATCCTCCATGAAGCGTCTCCAGCTGGTCCAGAATGCTGCTGCTCGTCTCTTGACTGGTACCCGTAAGAGGGAGCACATAACTCCTACTCTGGCATCCCTTCACGGTCTCCATTTTAGAGTTCTTTTCAGGATCTTCTTTGTTTTCAAATCTTTAAATGGCCTCGCTACTCCACTCCTACACAGCGTCCCGATGCCTCAGGTCTTCTGACCAGACACTATTAGATGTGCCAAAAACTAAACGGATGCTTAGAGGGAATGGAGGCTTTTCCGTTGCAGGTTCCACTCTCTGGAATGACCTGCCACTGAATATTTGGCAAGCTTCCCTCGCAGCCCATCTTTAAAACCCGTCTCAAAATTCACTTGGACTCTTTAGGAACATGATTCCGACTTGATCTTGGTTTCACTCCCTGGTGCTTTCTACGATCTTTATGACTGCTTTATTTTTCTGTCTATGATAGCTGTCCATGTTAAGCGCTTTGTTACAGCTTCAGCTGTTTTCAAAGCGCTATATAAATCAATATATAATTGTATTTTCTCAATCACCGTTTCAGAATTTTCATGCCAAGCGACGGGAATGGAAATAAATGGATATGAAATGAACACAAGCTCTAATTTTGTCGTTTGTATTTCTAGGGGCGAGTTTTTGGTGTACGGGCGAGATAACGAAGTGAAGGCACAGAAGCGTGAGTGGAAGAAGTATGATTTCCACTATGATAACGTGGCTTGGGCCCTGCTCACACTCTTCACCGTATCAACCGGGGAGGGTTGGCCGGAGTGAGTATACATGCACTGGGGCGCTTCCCCGTATGACCCCAATATATAATCCCCACCCCCCTTCATCTTGTCTTTGTCAGGGTACTAAAACATTCCGTGGACGCCACTTACGAGAATCAAGGCCCAAGCCCGGGTTACCGGATGGAGATGTCCATCTTTTATGTGGTGTATTTTGTCGTCTTCCCCTTTTTCTTTGTCAATATCTTCGTGGCTCTCATCATCATCACCTTCCAGGAGCAAGGAGACAAAATGATGGAGGATTATAGTTTAGAAAAGAATGAGGTAGGAGCAGACGCGGGATGGCGGAAAAAAAGGTCGCGCTCGCCCATCATCGTCATCTTTCTCTCGTATATATTTGCAGAGAGCTTGTATCGATTTTGCCATCAACGCCAAACCTTTGACTCGCCACATGCCCAAGAACAAGCTCAGTTTTCAGTACCGCATGTGGGAATTTGTGGTGTCGCCACCGTTTGAGTACACCATCATGGCCATGATTGCGCTCAACACGATTGTTCTAATGATGAAGGTAAACGATGACGCCATGATGCATGATGGCGCCATTCACTTCCTGTCACAATTGTGGCACTTTATTACTACGATTAGATGACAGTGATACCTCGGTTTACGAACCTCTTAGTTTACGAACCCCTTAGTTTACGAACTTTAAATGTATGAAAATTTTACCTTGGCATACGAACTATTTTTCGGGATACACACGGCGCTGCCTCAATGAGTGATGTGTCATTTGTGAACGAGCCCCACTTTGTGTAGTTTTAAGGCTTAGAAAATTCTGTTTTATGGGGACCTGGGAAGGGATTATTCTCATTTTAATGGTTTCCTATGGGAAATTATTTTGTGGGGATACATACTTTTTGCCTTACACACTCTGGGAACCAATTAAGTTCGTAAGCCAATGTATCACTGTATATCCTTTCGCAAACTGCTGTCTAAATAAATGTTTGTGTTTTTCTTAGTACGATGGAGCGTCAGAAACCTACGAAGCCGTTTTAGCCAACCTCAACATTGTGTTTACCTCGCTGTTTTCCATGGAGTGTGTGCTGAAGATTATTGCCTTTGGAGCACTGGTGAGCAAGTGTGTGTTTTTCTCGGTGTGTCTGAATGATATTTTAGCAAAAACGGTGTGAGACAATTTTACAAGAGATAAATATTCCCAATTGAGGGATTTTAACTCATTCACTGCCAGACGATGTGCAAAAATGTGTCCACTGCAGTGCCAGGGTTTTTGTCATTTTCACTCAAATTCCAGGACCAACAGAATGCTGAGTTTTAGGACGACATCAACATTCAATGCAGCGTTAGAAACCTTACACACTCTTCTTTCATTAGAAAAAGTGTTAATTCCTAAATTATATGGGTCTGGAGTTATATTAGCTTGAAATGAGTGCGGCTGTCCAACATACAATGCAATACATACATATTGGTTTATATAGCGCTTTAACAATAGCTGAAGCTGGAACAAAGCGCTAACATGGAAAAAGGGGAAATTCTGGCTGCTTGCGGAAAGACAAAAAACATTGCCAGAGGCCATGGCCAGCGCTTTATCAGCACCCAGGCATGAAGAAACAAAATCCGAGTAGCAAAAAAAAAAAAAAAACCTGAACACATTCGGGAAGGGCATTTTACGTCATATTTCCAATTCCCGAATAAATTCAGGAATGGCAGTGAATGAGTTATTTTTTCTCCTCCCTTTCTTTCTCCCCCTCTCTCTTTTTCTTTCTGCTGTTCATCCTGCTCACAGAATTATTTTAAAGATGCCTGGAACATTTTTGACTGTGTGACCGTTCTGGGAAGCATCACTGACATTCTGGTCACCGAACTTGGGGTAAGTGGTCAATACCGACGCATTGCAAGTATACGTACAGCGATTAATATGAGATGAGTTGCCTGCGTACGTCCGTGGATTGGCACATCTGTCATATTGGCAGAAAACAAGGGCTCGAGCGAGTGCTTTTGGGTTAGAGGGAGGTGGTGCCAAGTTGAGCCCTGGATTGTTCAGCCATGCACGAATATGTCTTGAAAGCCTTATATAAGAATCCCAATTGGTGGGACCTGGGGAGACGCCACTCCTGGAAGTGTGCCACTGACAGCAAAGCCAGAAGAATGCTCATGCCGCTCGCTGTCGGATGCGCTCTGTTGTTTCGGGAAGGCTGAATTGCCATGATTTGAAAATTTAATTATGCCCCACATCATTAAAACATTCACTGCCAGACATATGCAAAAATTTGCCCACTCTAGTGCCAGGGTTTTTGTCATTGTCACTTGAATTCCAGGACCGACAGAATATTGATTTTTAGGACTACATAAACATTCAATACAGCGTTACTCTCTTCTGTCATCAGGAAGAAAATGAGTTAATTCCTAAGTTATTTAGGATTGGAGTTATATGAGCTTGAAATGAGGGTGGCTGTGCTAAATACAATTCAATACATACATATTGGTTTGTATAGCGCTTTAACAACAGCTGAAGCTGGAACAAAGCGCTAACATGGAAAAAGGGGAAATGCTGCCCCCTTGCGGAAAGGGAAAAAAAACATTGTCCAAGGTCTGACCAGCTCTTTATCAGCACCCAAGCATGAAACAACAAAATCCGAACAAATTCGGAAATGGCGCTCAACATCGTATTTTCAATACCCGAATAGAGGTAATATCCAATTTCCGAGCGGCTCAACTTACGACCATGACCTCCAGACCCTTTTTTTTTTATTTTAATTCTACGCCTGGCACCGCAACACGCTAGCAGGCCGGCAACGCGTACAACAATTTTGGCATGCCAGCCAGCATCTCACTCTCGCACAGCAATCGACCGTGTGATGGCACCAGAGGGGGGGGGGGGGGGTTTGCGAGTCATTTAGCCTCCGAGTCTCTATTCAACATTTTGAATGGATTTCGACTTACGACCATTTTGACTTACGGTCGGAACAGAACTCGGTCATAAGTCAGATGTTACCTGTACATTTATGAATGGCAGTGAATGAGTTAATAAAATACATTTCCTGGCATAAATGTACAACATAGCATACGTAGTCAATCATGACCTTATTCTCTCTTTTATGTTGTTGGTGTACTGACTATTGATTTATTTCTTGTTTTTATCTTTTTTGTTTCTACATGCTTTCATTAACTCTTCTACAAACTTAATGGCCATCTGCTGTAATCTACTTCGACCCCCCCATCCCCGCCCCCTGACCCTCAATCCCACCTCCGCCCAAATATCGACTTCCTGTGCTCCCCCACTCAATCAAAATGCACTATGAATCATCTGTGTCCACCCATGATAACTGGCTCTGGTTGTGTGTTTGGATACAACCCCCCAAAACCCGTCCCCCCACTCCTTCCCACCCACCCAATACGCTGCTATAAACCATGCGTCTGCAACATCTACATGTAGATGGTTTGTAACATTTTTGTTGAACTTTTTGTCTGCATCCGCGCATGTTTATTTACCCCCTACTATTCCTGAACTCCAACCTTGAATTGAATGATGCTGATTCCTCTGCCACTCACTGTCTTTACTTTTAAGTCTTGACTATCCCATTCGTACTTAATATCCTTTACGAACATGAGCGTGGTAAAGGATGATAAATGGTATCAGCGCGAATAGATTGTCACATCTTTCCGGATGGGATGATTATTTGTGGAATGTATATTTTGTCTGTGTAAGCTCTCAGTCGTACAGGAGTGGTCCATCGATGAGAAGGTTTCTTCAGCCGTCATCTGTACTTCTTTGAAGGTGTCGGACGTTTTGCTTCTTATCCAACGGGCTTCGTCAGCAAACTAAAATCTTTTGCTGGTAGTTTTGGCCCTATATATATATCCCTACTGTTTACTACTAAACAAATTCTCAAAAAAAAGACTTCATCAACATCACAAGGATAATACTAGTGGGCCTCAATATGTAGTACATATGCACCTAAAAGCTAGCAACCACTCATTTGACGACAATGAGCTTAAAATATTAGCGAAAGAAAATAGATAGTTTGAAAGGGGAGTAAAAGAAGCTATTTTCATAAAACATCAAAACCCTTCACTAAATCGCCATGGTGGGGTGAGGTTCAATTTGGATCGTTCCTACAAAATACTTCTTAGGCAACATAGGCTTAGTTATGCTGATGAGGTGATACCAGATCAAATGGGGCAATCAGGCCAGCCATAGACCCCATACTCGGGCAAGACAATAGAAGTAATCAGTCAGGACAATAGAAGTAATCAGTGTAGCTGCAGGGAGTAGTCCTCTGCTCCCCCCACCTGAAAGCAGAGACCAATCATAGCTGAGTCTGGCACCTCCACGTCTGGACAGTAGGGATATATATAGGGCCAAAACTGCCAGCAAAAGATTTTAGTTCGCTGACGAAGCCTCTTGGATAAGAAGTCCGACACTTTCAAAGAAGTACAGATGACGGCTTAAGAAACCTTCTCGTGAATGTATATTTTGGTTATGGATACACACAGGACCAGGTCTAAAAAATTAGACTGTGGCAGAGAGAAGCAATAGTGCATGTGACCCCTTTTGCATGGATAGAAACGTGTCCATCACTAGGATTTAAGAAGCTGATTTCTGAGCCTCCATTCTTTCAAGTACGCTCCAACTCCCCTTTCTCATTTTGGAGTCAATCCGAATGATGCCCGTCACACCCGCATGCGATCAACGTACCCCATGAAAATAAAGCTTGCTGCCCAGCGAGAATTAGTGCATTTGGTTGTCTTTTCCCGAGCAAAACGTTCTTTGCGTCCCTGCATTTGAAATCTGTACTCACCAGACTGACCCACATTGACGACAAAACCCAATTTGGATTGAACGACGTAAATTTGTCACCTGTCTTGTACTGTTTGATTGATGAAACGCTTGTTTGGAGCCTTGCTGCATTTGGTTTGCTTTTTGGACTTGAGTTTGAAATTCCTTACCCCCACCTTTTGTTATTTTGATCTTGTTTTGATCCTTTTACCTTCTTTTACAAACTTTTCACCTGTCTCAACAAGTCTTTCACACCCCCTTCTATGTCAATGAATCAGCGTTAATTGATTGTATACCTTCTCTCTTTGACGATGGCGCGGCTGTAGAATAACTTCATCAACTTGAGTTTCCTGAGGCTGTTCAGGGCAGCTCGCCTCATCAAGCTGCTGAGGCAAGGAGAAACCATTCGCATTTTGCTCTGGACCTTCGTTCAGTCTTTCAAGGTCTGTCCTCAATCATCTTGCGTATTGTCGAAGCCCTGAGTGATATTTGCATTGACCTGTGTGGACATAAAAAAATACATACGTATAAATATGAATCATTCCACAGATAATGTGGTGAATTTGTACAAGTACATTGCGATGCTTTTTGTCTGTCCTCAGGCTCTGCCTTACGTTTGCCTCCTCATTGCCATGCTCTTCTTCATCTACGCCATCATTGGAATGCAGGTATGTGGGACCTAAAGCGTAACGGGGATACATTAGGCCACAGGTGTCAAAGTCAAGGCCCGGGGGCCAAATCCGGCCCACCACATCATTTTTTTCGGTCCGCGAAACCAAATGAAACTTGTGAAATTCCATGATGCTTGCTAAAATCTGAAGCAAAATTTCATATTTTTGGATGTAAACCACAGTAACAGTCATTATTCTTGACTTCAGATTTAAAAAGTAGTTATTCATTAATTTGTTGTGCGCTCTATATGTCATATGTGGAGGGGATTAAACATTCTAATGGCTTCCCCAAATTCATAACGGCCCTCAAGAGGACACACCACAAAAATAAACAAATAAATAAAAGTTCTTCTCCCGTGACTGTAAATTGTCCTTGAGAGTTTTGAAAGGCGCTGAGAAATTAAATGTATTATTATTATTATTATTATTATTATTATTATTATTATTATTATTATTATTATTGAAGAAATAATTTCGGTGTTTGTAGTCCCGGTTTCAGTGTTAACAGCGATTATTTATCCAAAACCCCACCAAAATAAAAGCAGCCTCATCATGTTCTGTGTGTCATCACCTTGACAGCTTTTCGGGAACATTGCAATTGAAGAAGACGGGGAGGGCGCCATCGATCAACACAACAACTTCAGGACCTTCGTTCAGGCTCTCATGCTGCTCTTCAGGTGCCATTTTTTTTAAGACGACCTTTCATTTTGAACGCGTTTCAATTGATTATTGCGTTCATTTCAAAGGAGCGCCACCGGCGAGGCGTGGCATGAGATCATGCTGGCGTGCCTGGGGGGGAAAGAATGCGATGAGCTGTCGGGGAATACGGAACCCGAGTGCGGCAGCCAAGTGGCTTACCTTTATTTTGTCTCCTTCATCTTCTTCTGTTCATTCTTGGTGAGTTCACGTCATCTGGAAATTTACGCTGTTTGTCGAAATTCCCTTTCTGAGCGTGGGTGTGTTTGCATTGCAGATGCTGAATCTCTTTGTGGCCGTCATCATGGACAACTTTGAATATTTGACCAGAGATTCTTCCATACTTGGACCTCACCACTTGGATGAGTATGTCAGGATCTGGGCCGAGTATGATCCTGCCGCCTGGTAAGTGGGAGCCCAAATGCACCACCGCGCACACACATTTGCAAAGTACAGTATCATGCAGATAGCAACTGTACTTTGGGTTGTATCCGTAAAGTCTTAGAGATATTTTGCTTCTGAAAATAATGTTTACCCCTTATTCTTAGATAAGAAAGGTCTGTTTTTTTTCATGTTTCTTCTGCTTATTGTAACGTGATTGCTCACGCAGGGGGAAGCAACAACAGCCCTGCAAAACTCAAGAATCCATTGCCCTTTTTTTATGAGTACAGAATGTAAGAAAGTATACAGCTGTGAGTTCTATCCACAAGTTATCACGCTCTCTCAGGCTTGCCAGGATTTTTTTTTCCTGTGTCGCAGCAATTCTATTTCTTTGAAACTTGTGCGCAGTACAGTTGATTGGGAATCTGGCGTCAATCGTAATGACGAGAGAAACTCCTGTTGATATACACAATTGTTTTTTTGCCGACTTTAAACGTTCAATGCAAGTAAGCAGAAACTGAATGGACGTGTTCAATACTTGAGGTAGCTCCACTCAAAGGTCAACCGCCAAGTGATTGTGTTTAATCAGCAATGGCTATTCGAGGCCTGCCACTGTTTTGGAGTTTTCTGCCAAAGGGGTTTGCGAGAATAACTGTAATCTAGTTATCTCACTCTGGCCACCAATCCCCTTCTATTCATTCTCCTTTTCTCCTTAAATCCAAGTTGTCCTTAAAAGCCCTCAAAATCCAATCCCAAATCCTCCCCCGTGGTATCTGAATACAGCCAAAAACTTATTGCGGCAAAGTCCACGTTTGTTTCCAAGGACTGCTTTGTCTTCGTCTACAGGATGATCACTGACTGTAGACATGCTAAGTTTCATGGCATCTGTATTCCAATATGTGTGTGCTTGTTAGTCACGTTGTCCGGTTGTAGACTGCACATCCAAAAAATAAACAATAATAAATACAAGGTGGATGTTAGACCATCGGTACAGCTGGGAAATGACTACTTAAAACCCTGTAGTGAAGATAGAGATTTCTTTCTTAAGATGTTCGTGATACAACGCTAGCTCGTTCGCTAGCTCGTTCGCTAGCTCGTTCGCTAGCTCGTTCGCTAGCTCGTTCGCTAGCTCGTTCGCTAGCTCGTTCGCTAGCAACGAACCATATTTTTAAGTCCAGTACGAAACAGAAACAAAGACACAACATTCTACATAGTTTACTCGGCTGTACCTGGTGTAGTACTTGCGCTGGTGCCTATAAGTAACAGGTGTCATCAAATCTGGGAGCCCAACGTAAATCGATGTTCTCATCACAAACAAATAATTCATGGTTGAACGTATGTTTAAGAGGGAGGCATGATTACAAACGGGCAGCAATGAAGTAGTTTACTGTTTGCCACAGTTGCAATTGCTGTCATTTAGCAATAACTGAATTTAATAGTCTGTGCATCAAGTGTCTGAAAACAGTAGTTTTAAATAAAAACGGTATTTTCCAAGTGCTTGGGATCACATTTAACATTGTGTAGCATGCAGTACTTTGTGTTTTTTATATATTTGTTTTGTGTCAAAGTACTAAATGCATTCCTGCATTTGTGATCTCAATACAGCACTTTTTTTAACAGTAAACATATTGCAAAGTATGTTCAAATACTGTGTGAAACTTGTGCTCTTCCTCCCAATGTTTTTCTCTTTTTTACAAGTGTTTGTTTTTGTTGTTCTCCTGTGCGTGAGCGTCTCCTAACTCCCCTGTATTCTTCTTGCAGCGGGCGCATTCATTATAAGGACATGTACAGTTTATTACGAGTTATCGACCCGCCTCTCGGCTTAGGCAAGAAATGCCCCCATAGGGTGGCCTGCAAGGTTTGACTCCCATTCAAACAAAACCTCTCAAGCACACTTGCTAGCCACAGCATCCAGGAATGGAATGAATGCTGCTTTATTGTTTTATTTTTTTCAAGGTGGTTTCCTTTTCATTTCAGTTTATATATCAACTTTTCCACCATTATCAACTTTGCATTCTGAAATGCCGAGAGAATGTGCGGGACAATGCAGACACCCAGAGATGCATGTGAAATGCTCAAAGTGTCATATCTTACAAAAAAAAACAAAAGGCGGAATGATTTATATCGTTAAATGGCTCATTCTTTATTCCTGCTTTATTTTGTCGTTTACGGCTATAATAGAGCAAACTACAGTGGCCCGCTGTTGTGTTGCATTTATTCTTAATTTTTGGGGGGGTTTGGGGAAAGACTGAAACTGCATTGACATCCTTCCTCCTCCCCTTCCTCCCCATGTGAGCAGGAGTAGCTTGGCCTGCTGTCAAGCTCTGCCATGCTCCTTTGTGCAAACACACACATACACACACACACACAAAAACAACCCAAACATGCTCACCAAAGGGCTCTAAGAAGAATCTAATTGGAAACGGTTCAAAAAGTTACACAGTGTGATGACAATAATTTAAATTAGTACCTCTGTCATAGAGTCATAGCAGAGATTGCTAACACCCAACACTCCTCATGCCACTTTGTGTTGAAAGCAAACACCATAGGCACATCATTTTTCATTTTACAATCGTTGCATGTAAACGCACTGAAAATATATCGCTAAATTGTGTAGCTAAGTGATCTGTCCAATGATGACAGTCAAATGTGACTGACATTCCTCTCAAATCAAAAACATTGCTGGTATATCCGTGCTGCTGAATAGGCGCCTCCTTGATGAATGTCGTGGCCAAAAATGCTGAAAACAATCTCTATCCGTTCCACACGACACACAACAACACGAAGTAACAAAAGAAAAATAAAAAGACAACACAAAAATTAAAAAAAAAAAAACAAGATGGTTGCCTACTCGGACGCCATCTTGAAATCCTACTAGAATATCACGTGAGCAATACACCACATTCATCCGTGTGTTTTGATCCTTAAAGGACAACCGACACCATTTTTTTGTTTCCTAACTGACATCAGAAAAACGTTTTATAGCATCTAAAATACCCAAAACACTCAGGCTGGTATTTTTAGTCAAATGCAAAACACAGATAAAAATGACTAAAATTGTCCCAAAACTGCCACAAAATAAGCTCGGAACTGGGCAGATTGCAGAAAGTCCCGCCCCTTTTTTCGTGACGTCACTATTGGTCACACACTGCCTTGCTCCAGAATCAAAACAATGGCTTCAGAGAGTTCAGATTGGGAGAAGATGCTTTCTTGTTACTCATCCAGTTATGAATATAATTCAAATAGTTCTGAAGGGGAAAGCATACATGTTTGCAATCGATTAAAGAAGTCCTTCCATATCAATTCGAGCCGTCTGGATTCCAATGTAGCGCCCAGAAAATGCACAAGATGGCGCACAAGCTCTATTGGAAATGGCCTTATTTGTCCGCTGGGAATTTATGTCAACTTACACCTTCTTTATGCATGTTACCCCAATTGGCTGCGACACACAACGATTCACCATCGCGTTATTTATGTAGTTTTCCTTGTAATTTCGCCATCAACACGGTATTTTCAGATGAAAAAAAGTACCTAAAATGCCTTGTGTGTCGCTTTCTCGGTCAGGGGCGTTCCCTCCGTGACGTCACTTAGGGCGTCGTCATCAACTCGAAAACAAGACTTCCTCAATATTCAGCGCGAATCTTAAAACGTAAAATATAGCTATATGCTGTGGAATCTTTGTAAAATATGCTCAGTAGAAGTCATTTGAAGTGATTTTACAAATTATGGACGCAACTTGTCCGGAGGTGTCGGTTGTCCTTTAAAAGCAGATGATTGAATGTCTAGCTCAGAGAGAAGCCTCATCATGGCCACCGTGTTTTCAAATCAGCCCAATAACCTTGTCTTTTTTTTTCTTTGTTTTTTTTCCTTTTGCTATTTCTTTCACTCTCTCCCCTTCACACCACGCCTAACTTGGTCCACCTTTTCTAAACGCCGACCCCTTCTGTCTCTTTCTCCATTCCTTTCTACCTCTGGGTTAACGGGTTGGTGGCACGTGGCTGATGGTGCAGTGGCAGAATCAGTTGCAGGCAAATGTATGACATGCTGAGGCACATGTGTCCTCCACTAGGCCTCGGGAAGAGGTGTCCTGCACGGGTGGCCTACAAGGTTAGGAAAGGACCCCACCCCTAAGTGTCCAAATGGGTGTGGTCAAGGGTTGGGGGGTGGGGGGGTTCTAGAAGTTACTCGTAAGACGTCAACATGGTGTTATCTTGACTGGTGTTGTTTGTTTGGTTATAGTTATCTTTTTTTTTCTGTTTTGTGGAAAGTGAGGGTCGGTCATTGTTGTGGTCATTGTGTGGAAGTTTTTGGGTGGAGGTAGGAAGACAAAATAGCATACCTGTCAACCTGCGAGACACTGTGACCTTACTAACGGCTCCGTTTTTCCTTACTGAGAAAAAAAAACGTTTGTGTGTGTAATATTCCATTGCGCCATTTTATGAACAATATGTAAACATGAAAACATAAGTTACAACATATTTCTAGAATTTATCAAGTATGTTCCTTATTAACTATTAGTCACACTGTTTATAAAGTACAAACAAGGATGTGGTAAAAATATATATATTTTTTGTTGTTTTTATACTTTTTTAACAGTGGACAATCTCAACACTTTTGACAAGCTGGTTTCTAATGGAATTTATGTATTTCTTATGGTGTATAATAATAATAATAATAATAATAATAATAATAATAATAATAATAATAATGGCTGGATGGATGGATGGATAGATTTGCCTTTATGAGTCTCGCAGTGGAGAAATTTACATTTCACAGCATAATAATAATAATAATAATAATAATAATAATAATAATAATAATAATACATTTCATTTCTTTCAAAACTCTCAACCTCATTTTACAGTCACAGGATAAGTATTTTTTTGTGGGTGAGCAGCGGCAGCCACACGCGCCAGCGTTCACTCAACCCGGAAGTAACTCAGAAGTAACTCAAATAGAATAGTAAGAAAAATAGATAGAAAGCTAGCTAGCAAGCCAATAGATAGCTAATAGCTAGCCAGCTAGATAGCTAGCCAGCCAGATACATATATAGCTATTGTACGGTATTACAGAAAAGACAAAGAGAATAGACTTAGCACAATATTTCATACTAACGTCTACGTAAACAAAAGAAAAAAAAAAAACAAAACAGCTAAATAATAAAGCCAGACTGGCTCTGCCAAACCGAAACCTAACCCTAACTCAAACCCTAAGAGCCAGTTCGTTTGCAAACGACACATCACTAGTACCAACTTTCTTGTATGTCGTACGCATCTAAAAAATTGTGCAAAAATCGTAACAGAATACGGAAAAATACGGCCGGTTGACAGGTATGATTAAATAGTGTGCAATGGGGTGACACATGGGGATGCTTATCCACAGGAAGGAACAAAAGGAGGGACCTTCTCAGCTCGTTTGCACCATGTAGCTTCCGATGACCACCAAGCTCCCGGTACACAATTTGCACTGAAACAAAAGTAATGGATGATCACCACCACCACCACCCCCCCCGCCCATGCATGTGCAACCGTGCTCGGAAAGTCCGCGAGACTTCTGTCCTCTGATTTGTTCCTTCCTGTGGATGTGGGACAAACGCATTCACACACCCGCACAAATGCAAAAAAAAAAAAAAAGGAGGTCACGCGCACCCACACCGAGACAGTACATGTTCTTTGCTATGGTAGAGAGAGCAGAAGGGCTTGTGTCAAGTGATGTGTTTTCCTTCCGAGAGCCTTTGGTTGCCATATAGTAGCAGTTTTTTTTTGCTTTCACCCCTTTCATGTAATAATAATAATCCATTTCATTTCTAAGCGCCTTTCAAAACTCTCAAGGTCACTTTACAGTCATAGGATCAGTTTTTCTGTGGGTGAGCAGCGGCAGCCACACGCGTCAGCGTTCACTCAACCCGGAATAATAAAAAAAAAGATAGAAATCTAGCTAAAAGAATGCTAGATAGCTAGCTAATATGTTACCTGACTCAAATAGCTAGCAAGCTAGCTATATTGCTAATAGTTAGCTCTCTAGATAGCCAATAGATAGCTTGCTAGATTGATAGCTAATATGTTACCTGACTCAAATAGCTAGCAAGCTAGCTATATTGCTAATAGCTAGCTCTCTAGATAGCTAATAGACAGCTTGCTAGCTAGATAGCTGATATGTTACCTGACTCAAATAGCTAGCTGGCTAGCTATATTGCTAATAGCTAGCTCTCTAGATAGCTAATAGACAGCTTGCTAGCTAGATAGCTAATATGCTACCTGACTCAAATAGCTAGCAAGCTAGCTATA
Source organism: Hippocampus bargibanti (assembly GCF_051943395.1). Lineage (NCBI taxonomy): Eukaryota > Metazoa > Chordata > Actinopteri > Syngnathiformes > Syngnathidae > Hippocampus > Hippocampus bargibanti. The sequence continues at coordinate 3,343,921 of NC_142750.1, read as the reverse complement.
TTGCTAATAGCTAGCTCTCTAGATAGCTAATAGACAGCTTGCTAGCTAGATAGCTAATATGCTACCTGACTCAAATAGCTAGCTAGCTAGCTATATTGCTAATAGCTGGCTCTCTTGATAGCTAATAGATAGCTTGCTAGATAGATAGCTAATATGCTACCTGACTCAAATAGCTAGCAAGCTAGCTATATTGCTAATAGCTAGCTCTCTCGATAGCTAATAGATAGCTTGCTAGCTAGATACCTAATATGTTACCTGACTCAAATAGCTAGCCAATTGCTAATAGCTATCTCTCTAGATAGCTAATAGACAGCTTGCTAGCTACATAGCTAATATGTTACCTGACTCAAATAGCTAGCTAGCTATATTGCTAATAACTCTGCTCTCTAGAAAGGTAATAGATAGCGGCGCCGAGCCCCCCCACCCCCAAGCTGCCTCTTTTTTTTTTAATCTATCTGTAACTCCAATCTTCTCTTTGTCCTTTGGTTTTGTCGTCAATGCAGTTCTATTCTGTTTCCAGCCCCCTACCCCCCCCCCCCCATCCTCCACATCTCTGCATAACCCCCTCCCAGCATTCAAAGCTCACCTGCCCTCCGCATGGCTCATCAAACTGCCATTTTCCCATCAACATGCCGCCCCAGATAATCCGCACACATGCGATGTCGGATTACGATTACACAACAATTCAAAGTTAACCTGACGACGAGCACATTCGACCATTGAGAAATGACCATGGACACATTTTTTTTTTTTTTTTGCACAACATCTGGCAGTGAATGAGTTAATGCTAATATCGCTTTCATTTGAATTTCCTTGCCAAAGGATGAGCCCAATGGAAATCCTGTCACCTCTTGGTTGTTCCACTTCCACTCAGGCGTAAAGTATAGCTTAGCTCAAAGAGACTGCAGGGTCTTCAGGCGGGACTGCTTTCCAACAAACACAGCTGACCGATGCTTTCTACTTCTTTTGCTTTCATTTGGATTCATTTTCTCTATCTTAACTCTCAGCCTATTATCATTATTTGTTCCTCTCCGTCATCTCTATTGGCTATTCACCCCCACCACCATCCCCCCCTGCCCCTCCCTTGACTGCTGTATCGTTTTCCTCACATGACATTTAAAGGACAACCGACACCATTTTTTTATTTCCTAACTGACATCAGAAAAACGTTTTGTAGCATCTAAAATACCCAAAACACGCAGGCTGATATTTTTTAGTCAAATGCAAAACACCAATAAAAATGAGTTAAAGTGTCCGAAAAGTACTTCAAAATGACCCCGGAAATGGCCAGTTTCAGAAGTCCCGCCCCCTTTGTTCGTGACGACACACCAGGACGTCTTTGCATTGCTCTAGAATCAAAACAATGGCTTCAGATTCAGAGAAGATGCTTTCTTGTTACTCATCCAGTTATGAATATGATTCAAATAGTTCTGAAGAGGAAAGCATAAATGTTTGGAATCGATTAAAGAAGTCCTTCCGTGTCATTTTGAGGCGTCTGGACTCCAATGTAGCGTCCCAGAAAATGCACAAGATGGCGCCCAAGTTCCGTTGGAAATGGGCTGATTTGTCTGCTGGGAATTTGTGTCAACTAGTATCAAATAGTAATCTCGGTGCAACACACGATTCACCATCACGTTATTTATTTGTTTTCCTTCTAATTTCGGATCAACACACACAACAAAGTACCCAAAATCCATTGTGTGTCGCTTTCTCGGTCCGGGGCATTCCTTCCGTGACGTCACTTAGGGCATCGTCACCAACTCAAAAACAAGACTTCCTCAATATTCAGCGCGAGTCTTAAAACATAAAATCTAGCTATGTCCGGTGGAATCTTTGTAAAATACACTCAGTAGAAGTCATTTGAAGCGATTTTACAAATTATGGACACAACTTGTCCGGAGGTGTCGCTTGTCCTTTAAGTCTCATGACACACCTTTGCCTTATGGTAGCATTCGTGTCATCTTTTTTTTCCTCCACCTTTTCCGCAGAATGCTGCTCTCTCTCACCTATTAACCCTCAAAGTCTGTCTTCATTGATGCACAAAAGACCTAAAAGATTGACCAAAAAGAGCCCCCCCCCCCTTTGCTCGATCATCCCAGCTTAGCGACAGGCTCTACCTATCTTACAAATTGTCTTCAAACAGCTGCTACATTAAAAACAGTGTACAAACTCATTTTATTGCCCCCCCCCCCCCCCCCACACACACACACACACGGGATGCTTTTTTTTGTGTCAGGCTGCGCAGCTGCTTGTCCCGTGAAGCGTATTGTTTGTGCATTGCATGCTTGCATGGAAGTGGGTCGGGGGGTGGTGAGTGGGGTGTTTTTTTTTAACTCATTCACTGCCATTCACGAATTGAAAATATGACACATTTTTTCGGGTTCTGTTTTTTTCTTGCGGGGGTGCTGATAAAGTGCTGGTCAGACCCCTGGGCAGGATTTCCCTTTTTTCCATGTTCGCACTTTGTTCCAGCTTCAGCTGTTGTTAAAGCGCTATATAAACCAATATGTATGCATTGCATTGTATTTTGGCCCTCATTTCAAGCTCATATAACTCCAGACTCATATAACTTAGGAATTAACTCGTTTTTGTGATAAAAGACAATAGTCTAAGCTTTCTTACGCTGCATTGAATAATAATAAAAAAAATCATTTATAAGCGCCTTTCTCTCAGGGTCACTGTACAGTCACAGGATCAGTTTTTCTGTGGGTGAGCAGCAGCAGCCACACGGGCCAGTGTTCACTCAACTCGGAAGTAACTCAAATAAATAGCAAGCTAGCTATCTAACGAATAGATAGATAATAGCTAGCGAATGGATAGCTAATTGCTAGCAGATAGCTAATAACTAGCAAATAGATAGCTAATTGCTAGTGAATAGATAGCTAATTGCTAGCGAATAGATAGCTAATAACTAGCGAATATATAATAATAATAATAATACTACTACTAATAATAATAATAATGTAGTCCTAAAACTCAATATTCTGTGGGTCCTGGAATTCGAAGTGAAAATGACAAAAACCCTGGCACCGGAGTGGACACATTTTTGTACACCATCTGGCAGTGAATGAGCTAATATGCTAGCGATACAGCGATGAAAGGGAAAATATAGAAGTGAGGGCCGGAGGGGGAGGGTGCATGGTTTGCCGCATGTCTGGGTGGTTACCGTTTTCCTGTCGTCAAACACAGACAAAGTGATTGTCGTGTTTGTCTCTGAACGTTTGCAAGCCAACAAGGACTGTAAAGGAATGAACCAATAAGCAAAAAAACAAACAAAATTTTAACAAGTGCCCAAAAAAAAAAAAATGTCTTGATTTTTGGTTTATTGGTTCAGAACGGGTCTCTTGTTGGAGCCTCCAATCCCCCAATGTCGGAGCTGTGGGTAACCCAAGTCTCCATTTGTTAGCTTTAGCGATAAACATCAATGGTCTGCCGCATCTCTGAGGACCAAGATTATCTGCATCAATTATTTTATATCATAATTATGGCCTATCGTGACAATTCAAGCCATTGGAATTAATTTGGTTCAAAATCACTCTAGGTGCTTATGCACAGCTCCTTCACTCCAATCTTTTATCCCTTTCCCCAATGCCCACCCCAAACCAAACACTTGGAGGTTCCATAAACAATCCGAACCGTATTTGTTTCTCAACGCGACTGACCCTCCCTCCCCACAGAGACTCCTTCGCATGGATCTGCCCGTGGCTGATGACAACACGGTCCACTTTAACTCCACCCTCATGGCTTTGATTCGCACGGCGCTGGACATCAAAATCGCTAAGATTTCAGAAGGTGCAAATTTTGTAGCGCGTCATGTTTTTTTTTTCCGATGTCTCGATTTTATTGTATTTTTTAATGTAATTTTTGGTCGTTTTTAGATATGACATAGCACCAGTTACTGAACCTAGACCTTAATACAGTGGTGAGCTGTGGATTTGTTCTGTCTGCACGTTTGTGCCAGGTGGTATTGACAAGCACCAGATGGATGCCGAGTTGAGGAAAGAGATGATGGCAATCTGGCCCAATCTCTCCCAGAAGCATCTGGATTTGCTGGTTACTCCCCACAAGTGTAAGTAGCATTGCACAAGGGCGCGCCCATTGCGCGTCACCGACTTCTCCGACGTTGTTTCTCTTCCACGTCACCTGAGGATCGCTTCTTTCCGCAAGTCTCTCCCTTCACCGCCGCACCCTCTGATACTTGCAATGACCTGAAAAGTACTCGATTTCGGCAACCGCCGCCTAAATTCAGAGGGTGCCTTTCTATAGAGCACCTCTCTATAGATGTCTTTTCACTACAGGGACTGTCACGGTTTTGTATACAGTGATACCTTGGGCTTACGAACTTAATTGGTTCCCAGACAGAGTGTCTAAGGCGAAAAGTGTGTATCCCAAAGACTAATTTCCCATAGGAAACAATTAAAATGAGAATATTCCGTTCCCAGGTCCCCATGAAACATAATTTTCTACTTTCTAATTTTCTAAGCCTTGAAACTAGTCTACAGATCTTTACAATGACAAAAACCCTGGCATTGGAGTGGACACATTTTTGTACGTGTCTGGCAGTGAAAGCGTTAATGAGGAAAGTTGATAAGTGAGACGGTTGTTTTGAGACACAAGTGCGCTCCCGGAATGACTCGAACTCCTTTCTCAAGGCACCGTTGTCGTTCCAACGCCAAGAGAAAGAAAACAAAAAGTCCAAAGGCTCAGTCGCAACTTTTACTACTTTGCAGAGCACATCACAAAGCTAGGATACTGCTAGAAAAAAAAACCCAAAAAGATCTGCCTGTGAAAAGACATTTTGCTCAATGTATGTACATATGTGGCGTGTATGTGTGAAAGTACCCGTGACTTTGTCGCTGTGCACGCCCTCACCCTTCTCTCCCATGCCTGGCGCTCAGGGTCCATACCAAAAGGGTCTAATCTTGCAGGGTAACTTGTCATTCTCTCAGCAGCGACAGACCTGACAGTTGGCAAAATCTACGCGGCCATGATGATCATGGAGTACTACCGACAGAGCAAGACCAAACGCTCGCAAGCGCTCCGTGACGAGCAGGTAACGCATAGTCAAGAGGAAGGCCCGGTATCGGACCCGTCAAAAGACGGATCATCACAGAGTGTGTTCATGGTCACCCTGCATACACTCTTGCATGATTCTGATTCTGATAGGTTGGGGCTACAGTATGTGCTGATGTGGATTAAAAATTAAAATGAGAAAGGGGCTAAAAAGTGACAAAACGTCTCGGTTCTTCAAACATTTTTGGTTATAAGTGTCAACTGGATGGAACTTCATGAGTCCGATACAACACCTTTTAGACTTTGGGCATATTTTCAAGGCATACTTTGAAACAACAATCATCCAAACTGTGTTTTTGCGGGGCTATTATTAATCACTGCCCTTCTGTCATGTGGTGTTCCGCAGGGCTCAATTTCGGGGCAGATGTTGTTCTCGCAATACCTGCTCCCATTGGGTTACATCCCAAGGAATCATGATATTTCCTTCCACTGCTATGTAGATGACTGTCAGGTCTATGTCCTACTTTCGTTACGGCCACTTTTATCCTGCCTGGAGGAAATCAAAACCTGGATGGCATAAAACTTCGGAAACTTCAATGAAAAGAAGACAGAAGTGATATGGTTTGGTCTCAGTGGCCCATGTACATCTCATCCTTTTGACTTGGAGACCCTGGCTCCTTATCTGAAGTCAACAGTCTCAAACTTGGGTCTTAAACTGGAGAGTGACTTGAAACTTCCAGCTTCTTTCATCTTAGGCAGTTGGCTAAAATCAAACATCTTGAAGCAGTAATTCATGCCGTTGTCACATCTTAGCTCGATGACTGTGATGCGCTTTACTTTGGAGTCAACCAATCCTCCATGAAGCGTCTCCAGCTGGTCTAGAATGCTGCTGCTCGCCTCTTGACTGATACTCGTAAGAGGGAGCATATAACTCCTACTCTGGCATCCTTTCACTGCCCCCCTATACATTTTAGAGTTCTTTTCAAGAATGTTTTCAAATCTTTAAATAGCCTCGGTCCTCCAGCCCTACACACCTTCCCGACGCCTCACGTCTGCTGACCAGACACTACAGATGTTCCAAAAACTAAACGGAGGCTCAGAGGGGATCAAGCCTTTTCCGTTGCTGATCCCACTCTCTGGTATGACCTGCCACTGTCACAATCTGGTTGGCGGCCGACGGGTGGCGCTGTCGGCCCCGCCTGCACCTACACAGGTGTTGATTGTTCCAATCAGTGGCAGTTAAAAGGACTCCCGGCACGACCATTCGTTGTCGGGTCATTGTATAGGTTTGCTTCACCCTGTCCGATTTTGTTCCTGCTGACTTCATTTAATACAATTTGTCAATTTGTCAACATCCAGCAAGACCTCTTGCTGCCTATCTTTAAAAACCCGTCTCAAAACTCACTTGTACTCTTTGGCATTCAACTCAACATGATTCGGAATTCATGTGCAGCACCGTAAATACAGTCCATACTCAGCATACTGTACCTCCACCCGCCTCTGTTTTTATTCAAGAGGTACCGTACTGGCTCGTCTTGAATGTATAAATGAAATTGTTCACCTCACTTCTTCAAGTTCCAATAATACGTCTGAAACATGAACACGTGAATATCCTTTTCGCATGCACTGTCCCCCTCCTTCCTCCGATTCAACCTTTCCTTATTGTTTGGACTCTGCCTTGGTACGTAACAAATGCATTACCGGCAATCTGTCGGCCACCTGATATCTATTTGACTGTTTGGTATAATGACTGAGATGTCCCACGAAAGGATGGAGACATTTTTTTGTCCACAAAGGCATGGTTGGATGGCGGCAATTGTGGTCCTGCTTTGCTCCTTTCCATGCCCCCATTTTCCCTGTCGGTCTGCCTGATAGCCGGCGATGGCCATGTCGTATATCTTACGCAGAATCGAACGCCATTACTGTTTCAGCGCGTGGAACCGCCTTCCCCCACCCAAGACGGGGGTCCAGGCCTCAACAATGCCCTCCCTCCACCTGAAGCAACCGAGACCATGAGCAACCTGTGAGTGGAAATCGGACCGTGTGCCAAGGAAGATGTGTGAGCCTTTGCGGTTGATGAGCGGATATTTGTGCCACAGCCCGGTGGAAGGGGGGGTGCCGGAGAGCCAGTCATGGGTCACTGCTCGTGCTCAGGAGATGTCCCAAAAGGTCGGGAGCTGGAGCCCCGAAGATGGCCTGGGAAGCATGACCACCTCGCAGGTAGAAAGCGTACACGGGCGCACAAATGCAGGCAGGGTTACACTCACGTACATTCAACACCTTCAATTTGCCTGTTTTATTTTTATTATGATAATTTTTTTGTTGTGGAAAACATGTTCTGACATGTTTTTTTTATCTTAAGGGGTTGTTTCCCCCTCTCCATTTTGCCCTCTCTGCTCATTTCTTTTTTGTCTCATCCTAGAGGACTTTGCTAAATAATTTAAACTGTATATACAGTATTTTTTTTCAAACTTTTTTTGCCCATGCTTTTTATTGATTTTGTTGTGTAAAACATGTTCATCTAGTTTTTCCCTTTTTTCAGCAAAAAAAAATCTATATCTATATATATATATATATATATATATATATATATATATATATATATATATATATATATATATATATATATATATATATATATATATATATATACAGTAAAGTCTCGTTATATCGATATTCAAGGGAGTCCGAAAAAATATCGATATAACCGGGACTATCGATATATCCGACCCTGTTTGCATGTAATTTTCTCAGTGCGTGCATAGAAATAGCATCGATATAACCGGGACTATCGATATATCCGATATCGATATAACGAGACTTTACTGTATATATATATTTTTTTTACGTTTTTTTAATAATAATAATAAACTATATATCGATGTATATATTATATATATATATATATATATATATATATATATATATATATATATATATATATATATATATATATATTTATTTATTTATTTCAGTCATTTATTCATTTGTCCCTTTTCGCAGCAAAAATAAGGGGAAAATGTATATATTTTTCATTTTTTGCTTGTTTCTTTGTGGAAAACATGTTCATTTAATTTTTTCCTTTTTACACACAAAAAGGGGGAAATTATACAAATAAAATATATACGATATATAAATATATATTAAAAAGAAAATATATTTTTTTTCTATTTTTGCCTGTTTTTTTATTTACTTTATTAAGTGTTGTGAAAACATGTTGATTATTTTTTTTCCCTTTGCACACCAAAAATAGGGGGAAAATATTTATGTATTTTTTCCTTTTTTTTTTAACCTGTTTTGATTTATTTATATTTTGTTGTGGAAAACCGGTTCATTTAATATTTCCCTTTTTAAACCAAAAAAGGGGAAAAATAAGGATATATTTTTTAAATAGTATTTTTTTTTAATAAACTAGGGACGTTGGTTGCTACAGTGGACAGCTTCTCGTGTTATCAGGTCATAGGGTGCACAAAAGGGTTAATCAAAGGTCAACTCAGATGTTGCCATTTGTCCCATCCCTGTTCTCGATTGCGAAAGTATACCTGATGAAATGAGGACCCTCAAAATTAGAATCAGGAACCTTGAAAACGTCTTGTCACGGTGCTCATCCAATCCTCTCATTGACCTCATGCACTTTTGATTCTCTGCCTTCCGCATCCTCCCCCCCCCCCCCCCTTCCCCCTCCTGTTGACTTGGCAAGCGGTCACAACATCTCTCCTGCTCTGTTTACAGACGGTAGAGATGAGAGAGATGGGGCAGGATGGTTACTCGGATACTGAGCACTTTCCACCAATGGAAGGCCACGGCAGGGCCGCTTCCATGCCCCGCCTACCAGGCGACAACCAAGTGAGCAGCATTGTCACCTCTCCAATCGTCCACCTTGTGTTTCCCCTTCCTCATTTTGTCCCCCACGCCCCCCCTTCTTGGTCTCCCTGCTCATTTTTTCTTTGCTAAATACTTCATTGCTATTGGTTCACAGACGCTGCCCCTTATGAAACATTTGAAATGAGAAGGTTCAAACGAGACATTTTTTTTTGTTTCCTAACTGACATCAGAAAAACGTTTTATAGCATCTAAAATACCCAAAAGACGCAGGCTGATATTTTTAGTCAAATACAAAACACCAATAGAAATGAGTTAAAGTGTCCCAAAAGTACTTCAAAATGACCTCAGAGATGCCGAGTTTCAGAAGGTCCCGCCCCTTTGTTCGTGACGTCACGCCAGGACGTCTTCGCCTTGCTCTCGAATCAAAACAATGGCTTCAGATTCAGAGAAGATGCTTTCTTGTTACTCATCCAGTTATGAATATGATTCAAGTAGTTCTGAAGAGGAAAGCGTAAATGTTTGCAATCGATTAAAGAAGTCCTTCCGTATCAATTCGAGCCGTCTGGACTCCAATGTAGCGCCCAGAAAATGCACAAGATGGCGCACAAGTTCTATTGGTAATGGGATGATTTGTCCACTGGGAATTTGTGTCAACTTACACCTTCTTTATGCATGTTACCGCAATTGGCTGCGACACACACTGATTCACCATTGCGTTATTTATGTAGTTTCCTTCTAATTTCGCGATCAACACTGTGTTTTCAGATGAAAAAAAAGTACCCAAAATGCATTGTGTGTCGCTTTCTCGGTCAGGGGCGTTCCCTCCGTGACGTCACTTAGGGCATCGTCATCAACTCGAAAACAAGACTTCCTGAATATTCAGCACCAGTCTTAAAATGTAAAATATAGCTAGCTATATGCGGTGGAATCTTTGTAATATGCGCTCAGTAGAAGTCATTTGAATTGATTTGACAAATTATCAACACAACTTGTTCGGAGGCGTCGGTTGTCCTTTAAATATTGATTTTTTTTTTTGCAGCAATGCTCGCGAACCATAGCAAGGCAAAGTTCAACCTATCCTCCGATTATGTCTCCTCTTCCACATCTTATCATCGCTTACATGTGATCGTTCCTCTTTTCATTGTTATTCATTTTGTCCCGTTCCACAGTGGTGAGTGCTCTGGTTGTCAAAAAAAAAACATGTCAGAGAGACGCAATGTGCACCGACTGAAGGCCCATTTTTATTTACTTTGTTGTTGTTGCGACGATGGCTCGACTAAGCTTCAAGATGTATTTTTGTTAAGGGTAGTTAAGATAAAGTTTCTCTCGTCCATCACGACTAGCATGTGCTATGTGTGTGCATACCAGTGGCTGTATGTCACTCCTAGGCCTTCACTAGTGCTACTCTGAATCAGTCGTATACATATATGTGTGTGTTTGAATTCACCCCGCTTCTGTCAGATCGTGAGTATGCGTGCGCCTATGTTGTTTTGTATATTGTACCATTGCTTTTGCGCCCATGCCGTTGGTTCTTTGTGTATTTTCTCTGTGACTGTCAATCAATCACTGTTTTGGTGTCTTTCACCTGCCGTGTGTGGTAAGTGTTTCTTTCCTTTCACTGCTGCTTCTGGAGCCAAATTAGGTCCAGGTTCTGCTTCATTTGTGGCTGTGTGTGTGTGTGTGTGTGCGTGTGCTTGTGTGTGTGTGTGTATGTGTGTGTGTTTTGTGTTTTTTTCTGTGCTCACACAGAAGCGGAGGAAGGGAAAACAGCGTGGCAGTCACCTCAGTGTATGTACAACCCCCCCCCCCACCCGACCCCCCATTGTCATCTCTTCTCTGTCGCTCTGACTTGCTTTTAAAACGCAGTCCCACCAAGCAGTTGAATTTGTTTCAATTTTCGAAATAGTCACCATTCCATATGAATAGTGTTGAGCGAAATACTCTGGTGTCTATTAATGGTTAAACGGTTTGAAGCATGACTGAAAGATTTCCGCCTGATGTCGCACTGCCATGTTATATGTCGCTCTGTTTGGAAGCCACTATCAAAATCAAATATTGATTTTTTATTTTTTAATTTTAATTTTAATTTTAATTTTAATAAATTTAAATTTTATGTTTATGTTTATGTTTATGTTTATTTTTATTTTTATGTTTGTTTATTTTTATGTTTATGTTTATTTGTATTTGTATTTGTATTTGTATTTGTATTTGTATTTTTATTTGTATTTGTATTTGTATTTTTATTTTTATTTTTGTTTATTTTTACTTTTACTTTTACTTTTACTTTTACTTTTACTTTTATTTTTAATTTTAATTTTAATTTTAATTTTAATTTTAATTTTAATTTTAATTTTATTTTTATTTTTGTTTTAATTTTAATTTATTTTTCTTTATTTTTCTTTATTTGCCAGTATCCTCAGTGGGTCTCCCAATACTTTTGTCCATACTTTTTGTCCATATAGTGTACTTAACAATTTTGTAGTCTACTTTGACCCCATTGGCTCTCGCCTACTGTCTTGATCGACACGTCGAGTACTCAAGAAAAGTCTTTGCGTGCCTGCATGCAAACACGACATACAAAACAGGGTTATGCAATAGAGTTTCCTACAGTCTGGAATGTGCCTTGCTCATGGGGATTTGGGGAAATGAGGATGGACTGACACGTCAATGCCTTTTTTTTAAAGAATTTTCAGAAGCATGAAATGAAGGCATGGCTGCTTGCCATCATCGTAAATTTTCTTTGGGATATTTGTTGTACCCGCAAGCTTTTCGCAGTGCTATGAGGGCGACTTTACTGCAAACTTTGCAATGACGCAAAGGGGGATGAAAGATGGCGTCGGTTGTCAATTAAGCCCCTCCCCCCCCAAAAAAAAAAAACAATCTCTCATCAAACGTCCCTCCCTGTTTTTCTCCCACAGACCATCGATGACAACAGCCCCATGAAGCGTTCGGCCTCGTCGTTAGGTCACAGCAGGTCGGGACGCGGCAGTAGAGACAAAGGAGGCCCGGATGGCTACAATATGGAGCGCGTTATACCCGAGGAAGGTCGTGCTGCTTCCAGGCACGGGCATAGAAGAAAAGAACGCAGCCATCGTGCCTCCGAGAGGTCGCTGAGTCGCTACGCGGAAGTGGACGCAGGTTGTGTTCAACTTTATACTCATTATATGATGGTGAAAACCCGATGAACACTCACATAGGAACACCATTCAATTACTTAGCTGAATACGTACTAGTGAACCTATGACATTTTCAAAATACTTTCACTATTTTTCAATGTTAGAAGCTTTACAGCATCAGCTCCATTTATTAGCTAGCGAGCTTTCTATCTGAGTTACTTCCGGGTTGAGTGAAGGCTATTAGCTAGCTTTCTATCTATTTGAGTTACTTATATTCTGGTGTGCCTTATAAACCGTAAAATATGGTAATAGAATCTTGAAAAGAACTTTAATATGCATTAAGAGCCAGTGAAGGGATGCTAGAGTTACAGTATATGCTCCCTCTTACGAGTACCAGTCAAGATACGTCTGTGTAAGCTCTCAGTCGTACCTGAGTGGTCCATCGATGAAAAGGTTTCTTCAGCCGTCATCTGTACTTCTTTGAAGGTGTCGGATGTTTCGCTTCTTATCCAAGAAACTTCGTCAGCAAACTAAAGTCTTACTGGTAGTTTAACTAACTAACTACCTAACTACCAGTAAGACTGAGGGTTGAAGGTTAGGGTTGTTTACGGGGTGCAGGTTGTCGTTAGGTAGTTAGTTAGTTAAACTACCAGTAAGACTTTAGTTTGCTGACGAAGTTTCTTGGATAAGAAGCGAAACGTCCGACACCTTTAAAGAAGTACAGATGACGGCTGAAGAAACCTTTTCATCAATACCAGTCAAGATGCAAGGAGCATTATTCTGGATCAGCTGGAGACGCTTCATGGAGGATTGGCTGACTCCAAAGTAAAGCTAGCACGACAGTCATCGAGCAGAGATATGACAGAGGGTTGAATTACTGAAAAATATGATGATTATTATATACAGTAAAGTCTCGTTATATCGATATCGGATATATCGATAGTCCCGGTTATATCGATACTATTTCTATGCACGCACGGAGAAAATTACATGCAAACAGGGTCGGATATATCGATAGTCCCGGTTATATCGATATTTTTTCGGACTCCCTTGAATATCGATATAACGAGACTTTACTGTATAATATATATGATATATAATATATAATACAGTAAAGTCTCGTTATATCGATATTCTCGGGAGTCGGAAAAAATATCGATAAAACCGGACTATCGATATATCCGATCCTGCGCGCATGTAATTTTCTCCTGGCGTTCATAGAAATAGTATCGTAATAAGCGGTACTATCACTATCGATATAACGAGACTTTACTGTATATGAAAACTAGTCGTTAGAGGGCAACAATATTGGCATTAGGTGATTGAAAAGTAACAAAAGAAGTAACTTAACATCAGGACCAGTATTTCAGGTAATGCAGAATGTAATTATGATGCACCCCCTCCACCCCAAAATATGTAAACCTATCATTTCCATCAACTACTAAATGAATATAATTTACCGCTGTACTAATCCTCTGCTGTCGGGTTTGGGCGCAGACACCCAGTCCGGAGACCTGATATCCAGGGACAGGGATCGGGATCGAGATCGTGGTCGGTCTAAGGACCGCAAGCACCATCACCATCATCACCACCATCACGGCTCGGTGGATAAAGAACGCTACACGGCGGAGCGTGGCGGCGATTACACCCGCAAGCCTTCTTGCGACAGAGAGCCCGACCGGGAGAGAGAAAGGGAGCGAGACCCGCGATGGTCGCGATCCCCCAGCGAAGGTCGAGACTGCATCGCGCATAGACAGGTAGGATTCTGGGTATTTGGGTGATCTAGGGTCTTCGGTTAAAGCCACGTGATTGGTCAAAAAGGCTGCAGTGAGGGGGTGTGGGGGGGTAAACAGAGACAGGCAGACGACAGAGAGTTACAAAATGGATAGAAAACAGTGAAATTTGGACTCGTTTCAACTTTGATGGTTCAAAAGCAGAGTGTAGACCGCAAGGTTAAAATATCCCATCAATCAGGCTCCACAAATAAACCGCACAAGCAATCTGTACACTTGATGCAAAATGGATAGAAAACTGTGAAATTTAGACTCGTTTCAACTTTGATAGTTCAAAAGCAGAGTGTAGACCGCAAGGTTAAAATATCCCATCAATCAGGCTCCACAAATAACCCGCACAAGCCATCTGTACGCTTGATGCAAAAAGCTATCAACTCAGCTAAACAGAACACAATTAATGAGGAACAAGGTAAAATTATGGCAGAGAAAGCACCTACAAGGGATTATTCCTCAAGATGGTGAAAGAAGAAGGCTACGTTCCTCATCAACTGTTTAATGCTAATGAAACCGGCCACTCCGTTCCATCAAGCCATCAATGACCATCACAAAGGTAAATAAAAAAAACTTTATTATACCGCAGTTTATTTCTTTAATTATAATACCATAGCACATTTATTATACATAAAATAAGGTATATTTGGTGTACTTTTAAGGCTTAGAAAATTACAAAGTAGAAAATTATGTTTTATGGGGACCTAGGAACGGATTATTCTCATTTTAATGGTTTCCTATGGGAAATTATTTTTTGGGATACACACTTTTCGCCTTACATACTGTCTGAGAAGCAATTAAGTTCATAAGCCAAGGTATCACTGTACTTTATCACTGGCGCTTGTCTTTACGTCCTTTTCACCTTCTGGTTCTTTGTCCGTCATCCCGGACTCTATGTTGCGTCATTGACTCTGTGGTTCGTACTTTTTATTTGCCTTCTTTCACTTTTGCTGTAGGGCAGTAGTTCGGTCAGCGCAAGTCCCGTCCCATCAACCTCCGGGACGAGCACGCCGCGCCGAGGCCGCCGTCAGTTGCCTCAGACGCCCGCAAAGCCACGCCCCCACGTGACGTACTCCCCTGTAGTCCGTAAGGCCGTGCCCGCACAACCTCGCCGATTGTCTCCGGACGTTCCCCAAGGTCCGCTTCCCGTTGGCGGCGTCCCGCCGGCCCACCACGGCGTTCCGCGTCAGAGTCATCACCCTCCGCTTCGCTGGGCGGACGCGGACGGGGGATCCTTAGAAGGGGACGGTAGCTTTTACAACCAAAACTACCACCACGAACCGCCAGCCCATGAACCGGGCGGTAACCCCCACCTTCACCCGTTGGTCAGCCACCAACTGCCGCCTCCTCCGCAGCCGCGCAACGTGCACCCCGTAAACAACCCTAACCCGCACCCCTTGCCGCCACACCCGCAGCCAAACCGTTCCTCGCCCAGGACCGTCCACCACATGCCTCCATCCGGCGCTCCTCTTCAAGGCCAAGCGCAACCTCCCGTCCAACGTCGCCTACCCAACGGTTACCGCTCTTCGTCACCTTCCACGCATCTTCACGGACCCCAACACAGTGGGCCTCATAAGGTCCCGCCCCCGGCGGGACACCCTCGGGGACCCCGCAAGGGTCTGCATGAACCTTATTGCGAGAAGGAGCAGGACGACTGGTGCTAGCCCACGTTTGGTGGCCAGTCTTAGGGCAACGAATGAAACAAGAACGCTCAAACGTGAAAACAAACAAACACACAAAAAAATCATAAAGGAAAAGGAAGTAAGAATTGACGACAAATGCCAAGGGACAGTTTTGAAGGACGATTGAAAGTTTTGTCTCTGATCAAGAGCTACAGCCACTTACAAGATGTCAAGAGTTGCAATTAACTCATTCACTGCCATTCACTAATTTATTCGGGAAATTGAAAATAGGACGTTGAGCGCCATTTTTTTCTCAATACTTGGGTGCTGATAAAGCGCTGACCATGGCCTCTGGCAATGTTTTTTTTTCTTTTCCACAATGGGGCAGTATTTCCCTTTTTTTACATGTTTGCGCTTTGTTCCAGCTTCAGCTGTTGTTAAAGCGCTATATAAACCAATACGTATGTATTGCATTGTATTTTGGACAGTCACCCTAATTTCAAGCTCATATAACTCCAGACCCATATAATTTAGGAATTAACTTGTTTTTTTTCTGATGAAAAAGATGTTAGCGCTTTATTCCAACTTCAGCTGTTGTTAAAGCGCTATGTAAATTAATACGTATGTATTGCATTGTATTTTGGACATATGCCCTCATTTCAAGGCCACATAACTCCAGACCCATACAATTTAGGAATTAACTCTTTATTTCTGATGAAAGAAGAAAGTTTAAGGCACGGGTGTAAAAGTCATTTTTTGCCACGGGCCACATTGTAGTTATGGTTTTGTCCTGAGGGCCGTTATGAATTTTGGGAAGCCATTAGAATCTTTAATCCCCTCCACATATTACATATAGAGCGCACAACAAATTAATAAATAACTAGTTTTCAAATCTGAAGTCAAGAATAATGACTGTTATTGTGGTTTACATCCCAAAATATGACATTTTGGTTAGGATTTTAGCAAGCATTATGGAATTTCACAAGTTTGATTTGCTTTCGCGGGCCGAAACAAATGATGTGGCGGACCGGATTTGGCCCCCGGGCCTTGACTTAGACATCCCTTCCCAAAGGTTTCTTATGCTGCATTGCATGTTGTCCTAAAACTAATGTATCTTTATTCATCTCGCAGTGGAGACATTTACATTTCACAGCAGCAATATTCTGCGTGTCCTGGAATTATAGTGACAATGACAAAAACCCTGGCACTGGATCGGCCACATTTTTTACACGTCTGGCAGTGAATGAGTTAAAAAAAAAGATACACTATTTTTATTTATTTATTTTACTTCCGAAAGCTAACTTGAATTATGTTAGCTAGGAAGAATGTCAACTCTAAAAGCCACCCAGCCACTTGTAGAAATATTGATGAGTTTTATCATCTCTTTTTAAATTAGAACAAAAATAGACGACGAGAGGCTACGAGAGTTCGTATAGAGGGGGGGGGGGGTGTTGACTTTAGGATCAGATTCCAACTGGGAGGACAAAAAAAACTATTCACGCCCCTCCCCCCTCGTCATGATGGAGAAACAAAGCGATGACGGGTTTTAAAGCACCAAACTAGTTCTCTTCTCGTCTTACTACAACGGCCTGCTTCTTCCGCTTTTTTCTCCTCTTTCAAAACACGCGAGCTTGAATCTCCTCTTGCAACCTTCACACGCCTTTAAAAAAAAAAAAGACTTTAAACCCGGTTTGATCTTGCATGAATGACCAAGAAAAAAAAGTAACAAGGAATTTACTGTATGTCAGGGGGGGTGGAGGGACATTTTTCTTCCGGTTGTAGCTTTTCAAAATGCAATGAATCGCCGTTTGGTTTCTTTCTTTTTCGCCCCCTTTTTTGAAATCCGTTCAAAAAAATCTCATCTTCACTCCAAAAAAATGACGTTTCGTGTCATTGTATGAAAAAAAAAAGACTTTTTTTGCTTGCGTGCCTCCATGTTGTGTGCCAAATGCCTGCCACTCATACAGATGGAAATGCACTTTTTTTGAAAATGTTCGAACAAAAAGTGATCATTATACAACGGTCAACTTGGCAAGCAGGGTAAAGTAAATATGGCGCCGTTTATGTTTATTGGAAATATTTAAGAGCTCTTCCCTAAAAAGAGATTGATGGAGAGAAAGTTGGAGAATGAAGAGAAACTGGTTGTTTTCTTTGACCATAATAAATAAGGGAGCGCAAGTGACATGCAATAATAATAATAATAATAATAATAATAATAATAATTGTCCCTAGGTGTGGTTGTTTGTCCCCCACTTAATGCCTGAAGACCAACCCCGCAACCCTAATGAGGATAAAAGCGGTCTGGAAAATTGATGCATATAAAATATAGTATAAATATAATATAAAAATAAAATAGCAATATAAAATAAAAATATTGGACTTCAACTCGCTAGCTATTAGCTATCTATTTGCTAGCTAGCTACCTAGCTAGCTTGTATTCTATTTGAGTTATTTCCGGGTTGAGTGAATGCTGTGGCTGCTCACCCACAGAAGAAAAAAACTTATCCTGTGACTGTAAAGTGACCTTGAGAGTTTTGAAAGGCGCTTATAAATGAATTATTATTATTATTATTATTATTATTATTATTATTATTATTATTATTATTGGATTGGCCTTTATTAGTCTTGCAGTGAAGAAATTTACATTTCACAGCAGCAAAGTGTGATGATGATGATGGATGATTATTATTATTATTATTATTATTATTATTATTATTAGACTGGATTTGCCTTTATTAGTCTCGCAGTGGAGAAATTTACATTTCACAGAAGCAAAGTGTGATTATTATTATTATTATTATTATTATTATTATTATAAAACTTACAGGCATTACGGAATTAAATAAATATAAAAACATTTTGTTTGTCCAGTACTTTGAATGGCCATTGTGCTGCTCTCCAGCTTGACCACTAGGGGGCAGTATATGACAGGCAGACTTAAAGTGTTCAACAGTATCGAAGTACATTGAAGTACATACAGTACAGTAAGAAGTACATACAGTATTTGAATAACATGACGTCACTCAATGCCACTGAAAAGATGTCGGAGCTTTGTTATGGTTCAAGAAAACACCAAATGCTTTGTTTGCCTCACGTGTATATAGTGAATTTCTTTCTGTGTGATTCTTCTTATACGTGTGCCTCCAACTAACACCGCTGTCAGCGTTTTTTGTTGTTTTTTTTTAGCGTTATGTGTCACTGTTAATTTCTGTTTGATCACCTATTGACCACAGAATGCACCACAGGGAGAAAAAAAAAAGATAAACCTATCAGTGTCTTTCCAACTTGAGCGGAATGTCACTTTTTTTTCATAACACTTTGGAATGAGACTGCACACAAGGTATGTCGTGTGAATATTTGCGGTATGTGTGTGTAAGTGAGGTAGAGTGATGTAGTGACATTTTTTTTCTCATTGGTTGCACACTTTCTGCCTCAACACACACAAAAAAAAATGCGGGTGTGTATGTTTGAGCGGTCTTTCATTGTTTCTGTGACACAGTTTTTGACATCCCCACCTTAAAGGACAACCGACACCTCCGGACAAGTTGTGTCCATAATTTGTAAAATCATTTCAAATGACTTCTACTGAGCGTATTTTACAAAGATTCCACCGCATATAGCTATATTTTACCTTTTAAGACTCACGTTGAATATTCAGGAAGTCTTGTTTTCGAGTTGATGACGATGCCTGATGTGACGTCACGGAGGGAACGCCCCTGACAGAGAAAGCAACACACAATGCATTTTAGGTACTTTGTCTGGTCTGAAAACTTTGTGTTGATCCGTGTTGATGGCGAAATTAGAAAGAAAAAAAAAACAAATAACGCGATGGTGAATCGTTGTGTGTTGCAACAAGACTACTATTTGATACTAGTTGACACAAATTCCCAGCAGACAAATCAGCCCATTTCCAACGGAGCTTGGGCACCATCTTGTGCATTTTGTGGGTGCTACATTGGAGTCCAGACGCCTCAAAATGAGACGGAAGGACTTCTTAAATTGATAGAAAACATGTATGCTTTCCTCTTCAGAACTATTTGAATCGTATTCATAACTGGATGAGTAACAAGAAAGCATCTTCTCCGAATCTGAACTCTCTGAAGCCATTGTTTTGATTCTGGAGCAAGGCAGTCTGTGACCAAAAGTAACGTCACAAACAAGGGGGCGGGACTTTCTCAATCTGCCCAGTTCCGAGCTCATTTTGTGGCAGTTTTGGGACACTTTGAGTCATTTTTATTGGTGTTTTGCATTTGACTAAAACTATCATACTGTGTGTTTTGGGTATTTTAGATGCTATAAAACATTTTTCTGATGTCAGTTAGGAAACAATAAAAGGGTGTCGGTTGTCCTTTAAATTTGGTGATATTTTTTTTTGGGGGGGGGGGGATATTTTGACTGGTCTATCGAGAACAAACAAAAAAAGATGGCGTGCGTGTGTATGCATGTGTCAGTTGTCGTTATCAATCACCATCCTTATTTTTTTTTGTCTATGCTGCAGTGAAAGCAACACTAATTAACCACACTGAGTTTCAAAGAACAATGTAAAGCCGTAAATGAGAAGAAAATGATGTTTTTTATTTTATAAATAGGAAAGTTTAAAAAAAAAAATCTAGTTCAAGAACTGCATGTGCTATGTGCATGCCACACTGTGGGTTAACAGTCATCTTCAGGACAAAAAAAAAAAAGAAAAATAGACGAATGAATTCATAGATATTGAAAAAAAAAGATATATAAATAGATGTTTTTTTTAAAGAAGCAAGCTTTTTTTCCTTCTATTTTTGAAAACAAAAAATATTATGAAAACAAAGGACCAAAAAAAACGGGATCAAAACACAAAAGGACACTTTTGGTGAGAGTCTATTTTTTTTCTTGTTATGGGCTCGAGGCACAACACAATGTTGAATGTTGAAGACACTACTGCATATATGGAGGGAAAAAAACAAAGAAAAAAAGTGCAGATCTAATGATGATGATGTGTTTTGCCGATATTTGTCGCGTATGAGGGGAGGGGGGGGGACCAAACTGGAGCATACTTGGCTATATGGGACCCTCTGATCTCTCACTCTCTCTCTCCTTTTTCCTCTCCTTTTCTGTCTTTCCGACGCTGTCTCTTTCACACTCTTATCTCTCCAATCACTCTCGACCTGTCTCACCACAATTTCTACCAGTGCATTTTGTAATTCCAAGCAACTCTTCCTAAAGAATTAAAAAAGTAATAATAATAAAATATTTAAAAAATGAGAGAATGCACACTGGATTCCCTGAGAGTCATTTCTACGTCACCGGGTTGTTTGCCACTTTTACCACAATCACCTCGAACACACACATATTTTTAAACAGGTACACTTGTACCATAAGAAAAAAATAGTTAAATGATATGAGTCTGGAGCAGGCAGGGCAGGCCATGTCAAAAAAAAATAAATTTAAAAACGGATGGCAAGATGGCCCTAAAACGCTACAAACATGAAGAAGAAAGCAACATGATGGGTAAACTATTGGCATATCAACCCAACGCTAGACAGAAAAAGGGACAAATCACCCCAATTGTGCTTTTGTTATTAATGTAGAGTAACATGCCAGCGGTAACATAAAATAAAGAAACTTCCTTAAATCGTTTTCTTGTTCTTTCATTTTTACACCCAAGTATTCGTCTATGAAAATACAGACCGCTACATTAACTTGCAAAATGGCCGCCCATCGTGGATAAAAAAAAAACGGTTGCCATGAATATCGGACTTGGACTATTGTGGCTGCCATAGACAATATTTTTGTAATAAACATTTTTATGTGATGAATACACTCGTTTTGGTCATCAAGAGTAGTTTGTTATTGGCTTGCAATCTGTTTACTCGCCTAAAGAGGGCAGCACTGCCTTGCAAATAGAAATGTGCATGGCTTTTCGAAACAAAATGAAAAGGATGCTTCTAAAAATGATGAACGACAGTGTCGTAAAATTTATTCAGATCGTGTCGGACCTGATCTGAATACATTTAGATTTATATATTAATTGGCATATTTTATATTAATAAAAACACTACTCGGAAAGTAAAAAATATGTATATGACATGTAGGTATTACTTTCAAATAATGGTATTCTCACAAACAAATATTAGGGATGTGACAATATTTTTCAATAATTCATCACACATTTTTAAATACCATATTAAAGTGCATTTAAATAGCTTTCAAATCATGTATAGATTATTGTTCTATGACAAATAATAAGGAAATAATGGAATTTTTATTTTTTTAAAATATGAGTGGATTTTCTGCCTGTAATTACAGTTAAAAAATGAAAATAAGTGACCGAGTGCATTATTAAAGTTTAAACTGTATCATAACTTTCTTAATATTTGGCAGATCTTAACGAGTAAGGTGCCATTGGAAAGCTTGTGAAATTCTAAACAAGAACAGAAAACAAGAAATGATTCAAAATATAAATTAGCAAATATCAATGGGGTGACATCACGAACAAGGAGGCGGGACCTTCTGAAACTGGCCACTTCCGGGTTCATTTTTTGTTGCAGATTTTGGACACTTTTAAGTCATTTTTATTGGCGTTTTGCATTTGACGAAAAATATCATACTGCGTGTTTTGGGTATTTTAGATGCTATAAAACGTTTTTCTGATGTCAGTTAAGAAACAAAAAAGTGATGTCGGTTGTCCTTAAAATATCTATATTTTGCTCACCACAAATCCCGCCCCAAATGTGAACTTTTGGAATAATTGGAATTAAATAACAGCGATCAAAAATCACAACAACTCATCAAAAAAAAAAAAAGAGTGAAAACTTGTTACAAATCTTTTATTAAGATATTCATCATTGATTCCATTTGGACATGTCTTTATTTTACAGTTTGTTAATGTGCAATTACCGTCAATAAGGTCGGGGGGGGGGTCACAGTTACAGGGCTTTCACGAAATTATTGGCACTTAGAACACAGAAAAAAAAGAGGTGAAGAGGTGGCGGCGCTGCTGCGGGGTTTGACACAAGGGGGGGGGGGGATGAGGGGCCAAGCCAGTTACTGCAAGGTTAATTAAGCAGCGCCATTTTTTTTTTTCAAGGTAAATACTGGATACACCTCATGCTGTGAGTGGACAACAAACAACCTGACCTCTACGCGTGTCTATGCGTTATATACAGTATTCCTCTATACATGTATATATATATTGATCATATTTATATATGTACCGTTGTGTGACACTAGGACACACTTTATACGTTCAAGTGTGTATAGGTTGACGTGCGTGGAGTGTAAACACATTTTGAGGGGGGGGGAAGGGGCAATCATTCAAAAAGTCTTGTCGTTGATAGACACGTGAAGATAAAGGTTGACATAGAAAGGTTCCACCTTGAAATTAGGAGCGGGCGAGGCCGAAATCAAGCACTCTGCCCAGACTGCTGACGTCAAAGTGAAAAAAAAAAATGCTCGCTTCCTTGGACAAAAAAAAAAAGACTGCTGATTCACAGCGTCGACTGCAGCAGCGCGGGAGCCAATGAGTCATCAGTTCGAAGGGAATCCGGATCAGTCAGTGCATTTGTGCCATGCTGATTTAGGTCCTCCTTGTTAGTCAGACGTCTCCCGTCGCCAATGTTCTTGTTTTTTGTTTTGTTGTATTTTTTTTTTTTTGCAGTGGGACGAGAGAAAAATTCAGTGCATTTCTCCAACTACAGTGATACATTGGCTCACAAACTTAATTGGTTCGCAGACAGAGTGTGTAAGGCGAAAAGAGTGTATCCCAAAAAGTAAGTTCCCATAGGAAACCATTAAAATGAGAATAATCCGTTCCCTGGTTCCCGTAAAAACATAATTTTCTACTTTCTAATTTTCTAAGTCTTAAAACTACACAAACTATAACTTACTTTATGTATAATAAATGTGCTATGGTATTATAATTAAAGAAATAAACTGTACTGCATAATAAAGTTGTTTTATTTACCTTTTTGATGGTCGTTGATGGCTTGATGGAATGGAGTGACCGGTTTAATCAGCATTAAACACTTGATGAGGAACGTAGTAACCTTCTTCTTTCACTATCTTGAGGAATGATCACTTGCAGGTGCTTTCTCTGCGATAATTTTACCTTGTTCCTCATCAATTGTTTAGCTGGGTTGATAGCTTTTTGCATCAAGCGTACAGATGGCTTGTGCGGGTTATTTGTGGAGCCGGATTGATGGGATATTTCAACCTTGCAGTCTTCACTCTGCCTTTGAACTATCAATAAAGTTGAAATGAGTCAGAATTTCACTTTTTCAATTTTATCACTCTCTCTCTCTGTCGTCTGCCTGTCTCTTTAATGTTTAACCCCCCGCCTCCTTCACTGCTGCGTTCTTGACCAGTCACGTGGCTTTCACCGAACTCTGGGGGCGGGGAATAGAGGACAAAAACATTCGGCTGCCATTTTATTGTGAGGAGAACGGGCTCGTTCGCGAACGACACATCACTCATTGTGGCGTTCCGTGTGTATCCCAAAAAAAAGTTCGTATGCCAAGGTAAAATTTTCATAAATTTAACGTGCGTAAACTGAAAAGTTCGTAAGCCAAGGGGTTCGTAAACCGAGGTATCACTGTAGTACCAGACTACAACAGTGCAGGTACACGGTCAACTCACAAAAGGGGGATGAGCATCAAAACGCTTTTGTGAAGAAATCTGCTGATTGTAGGGAACTGATTGTTGATTAATTGGGGAGGGGGGGGGGGGACACAAACTGGAGTCCAAAATTTGGCACTGTTGAATCAGTCTTGAATCATTTGCAAGCCCTCGACGTAGCCCACAAGTAGCCCGCAGATCCCAGTTCTGAAATTAGCTTAATTTCATGGGAGATTGGCAGCAGAATAAAGCTGACTAAGGGAGTTTTTTTTTTACTCAATTCTCTGATGACAATTCCAAACAGACAACAAATACATGTCACGATTACAACCTAAAAAAATAAAATTAAAAACACACACGGGAGAAAATCGTCGTTAAGTATTTGAAAGTTGAGTCCAAGCACAACGTGAACAAAACACCGGGAAGCACAACAGTCTAAAAGATTCTGAAGAGGTATGTGGAGTGTTCATTATGAGGTTTTGTAGTTATTTACTGCTTCATCCCCAAAAAGTACTGCATTACTTTCTTTGCATTTTCTTCCTGTTTTTTTTTAAATCTCACAACACACATTCTTGTGGTTTCAAAAAAAAAAGGATGAATGGGGGCCTTGATGCGTATTTTAAAGTGAGGTTGAGCAAGCCACTAAAGGACAAGAGACACCTCCGGACAAGTTGCGTCCATGATTTGTAAAATCACTTCTACTGAGCGCATTTTACCAAGATTCCACCGCATATAGCTATATTTTACGTGTTAAGACTTGCAGTGAATATTCAGGAAGTCTTGTTTTCGAGTTGATGACGATTCCCGAAGTGACGTCACGGAAGGAACGCCCGTGAGCGAGAAAGCGACACACAATGCATTTTGGGTACTTTTTTTTCATCTGAAAACACTGTGTTGATGGCGAAATTAGAAGGAAAACTAAATAAATAACACAATGGTGAATCGTTGTGTGTCGCAGCCAATTGCGGTAACACGCATAAAGAAGGTGTAAGTTCACACAAATTCACAGTGGACAAATCAGCCCATTTCTAACAGAGCGTGTGCGCCATCTTGTACATTTTATGGGCGCTACATTGGAGTCCAGACGCCTCAAAATGAGACAGAAGGACTTCTTTAATCGATTGCAAACATTTATGCTTTCCTCTTCAGAACTATTTGAATCATATTCATAACTGGATGATTAACAAGAAAGCATCTCCGAATCTGAACTGTCTGAAGCCATTGTTTTGATTCTGGAGCAAGGCAGTTTGTGAAGGAGTATCCTGGCGTGACGTTACGAACAAGGGGGCGGGACTTTCTGAATCTGCCCAGTTCCGAGCTCATTTTGTGGCAGTTTTGGGACACTAAGTCATTTTTATTTGTTCTAAAAATATCAGTGTCATGATCTGGTTGGCGACCAACGGGTGGTGCTGTCGGCTCCGCCTGCACCTGCACAGGTGCTGGTCGTTCCAATCAGTGGCAGTCAAAAGGACTCCCGGCACGACCATTCGGCGTCGGGTCATTGTATGCTGTGTATGTGTTTGTTTCATCTTGGCAGACTTTTACTCTTGGTTTTTATTTGATACGTTGTATTTTTCTGTTAGATTTTGTTCCTGTTGACTTTATTTTAATACAATTTCTCAAATACAACCTGCTGCTCCCTCTTGCCTGCTTTTTGGGATCCACAACTTCCATCGCCACCTTGCAAACCGTGACAATCAGCCTGCGTGTTTTGGGTATTTTAGATGCTATAACACGTTTTTCTGATGTCAGTTAGGAAACAAAAAAAATGGTGTCGGTTGTCCTTGAGGTGGGCGGGAACAACAACAACAACAAAAAAAACGCTTTCGTGTCAGGCGTGTTGAGGATTTTCCCAAAGACAGGAACGACACATTCAGTAACAGAAAAAAACATTGAAATCATCAGGTCTTGCCATTTTAGAACTGATCCGGTTGCAGATTGGAGGGACAAATTCTACCTTGACGGGTTCAATCAAAACATCACTTTGTCAATAAGGTGCACGAACTGCCGGTTCTTCTCCCTAAGGTGCGAAAATCTCCACCCCCTTTGCCTCATATGGAAGGACCTCCAAAATAAAAGGGTATCAACACACCCGATTCCCCTTCACATCCACACAAAACACAGAGAAAAAGTCAACCGGAGTGATTTTGCTGCAGACGATTTGGTACAGAGCAAAATGACCGCATATTGTTCTCCATTTTAAAGGCACATTCCACTATACCGTAAAACGACTTCCCCCACGAGGAACACAATTGGAATACAAAGTACAGTAGTCATTTTTTTGGGGGGGGGGGGGGCTTAACTTCCCTGCACGTCATTGTCAAAACAGTCAAGCCAGCTGATTCCATCCACCGATTTTTCGGCTCATCAACAGAAGATGAAATGCGTCCATCGTGGCAGTTCCACTGCCCATTTCATCCGTAAAGCACGCCGTAAAATAACCAATAATTCATTATTCACTGTGCCGTCTCACACTTCTTTTCACTGTATAAAATTAGCACTTCTCCTCACGAGTCGTCGCCTCCTTCAACAAAATGTCAAGAATTTAAAACAACCCCATCCACCGACTCCCCCCCCCCCCCCCCCACGTGGGCACGCGTACAAATATAGCTTCTCTTCTAAAAATACAGTATGACCACCTTTTTGATGTACCTGTTGACCACCAAATTTTCATTGGAGTCATCCCGGTAAAAAACGACTCTAATTGCACCGGACAAGCTTGCTAAAAATATATAAAACTAAAGATGGGGGGGGGGGGGGGATATTTATATAACACTGCACAGTACAAGACAGCAAAAGGTAGATTTGGTCAAAATCAGTCATGGGGGGGGGGGGGGGGGGGGGGGGGGGGCACACGAAAACTTGCAGACGAATAAGTGGCGGATCAATAGGAGGACAATATATAGACATATATATAATTACATATACTGTGTATATGTACTATATATACTGTGTATATGTACTATATATATTGTATATATATATATATATATATATATATGATATAATTATATATACTGTGTATATGTACTATATATACTGTATATATATATGTTGTATATAGTATATATATATACACAAAATATATAAATATATATATTTGTGTGTATATATATATATATACACACATACACATTATGTACTGTAAACATATACACCCATAATGTATACATACACTGTATACGCACATTGTGCACTGTATAAATATACACACACAATGTATACATACACTGTATACACTAAATGTCTACATATACACGTAACGTATACATGTACACATGTAATGTATACATATAATATATGTGTGTATATACATATCCATACATACATACACACATTTACTGGCACTCTCATTTTTGGAAGTTGTGGAACAAAATCGGCATTCTTGCACTGGGGTTAATTTAAAATTTAAAATAATGCCACCAACATTTACATTCAATAGAAACTACGAACTATGGGGAGCTTTTGCGCATTGCAAAGATCGTCTTGATATTTACAATTGCGGAATACTTGGATTTTAAATTGAACACGGCTTTAAAAGTTCAAATAGCTTACTTGACACTTTGGGGCCTCCGTAGTGCAACACAGACGTTCCACTTCTGGTTCAATTACGTACTATAATAGGCCAAAAGTAGTCCATTGGACTTCAAACGGGATATTCAAGTCTATCCAAAATAAAGGGTCCAAGTTCCAGAACTAAGTGGCTACCTTGTCATACACACCCCTCCCCCGTCAACTGCGAGCACAACTGGGAATGTATTTCATATGAGACAACCTTAAAAGGACAAGGAGAGGCAAAACGCGCTTTACAGTCTGAAAAGAAAAGCAAAAGGTCGCTTGCGTGTCCCGGTATAGACAGACAGTCATGTGTGAGAGTGAGGAGGAAAAGCACAAGTGGGAAATAATCCCTCGCCCAAACGCCACGTTTAAAATAACGCTCCCACGTCCCCGCTCACGCCCGGTAAGGATTCACCTGAAGAGCCGCCCGACTCGGCGCCGGCTGAGGCAGACGCTTCCAGGGAGGCGGGGTCGAACGCCGGGTCGGGGCCCAAGGCGTCGTCCTCCGTTTTGACTCCGTCGGAGAGGAAGGCGGAATAAGCGTCGCTCTCGGCGATCAGTAGCTTGAGTTTGGGGATCCAGCTCTTGCGCACCACGCGCCGGGCGTTGGTGCACATGTCGGCGGCGATGGCGTTCATCTCGCTTTCTTTGAAGCTGGTGGCAAAGTTCTGGCAGTAAACTGGCGGCGGGGGAGAAGCACAATGTAAGCGGAGATCTCGCTGCTTGCCCATCAAATATTCAACATTGCTTGTTCTGGAACCAATTACAGTGATACCTCGGTTTACGAACTTTTCGGTTTACGAACGTTAAATTTATGAAAATTTTACCTTGTCATACAAACTATTTCTTGGGATACACACGGAACTGACTCAATGAGTGATGTGTCGTTCGCGAACGAGCCCGTTCTAACAACAAAATGGCAGCCGACTGTTTTTGTCCTCTATTCCCCGCCCCCAGTCTTCAATTAAAGCCATGTGATTGGTCAAGAACGCAGCAGTGAGGGGAGGTGGTTTAAACATTAAAGAGACAGGCAGACGACAGTGAGACAGTGACAAAATGGATATAAAACTGTGAAATTTAGACTCGTTTCAACTTTGAGAGTTCAAATTTAAGGTGAAGAGTTCAAAGTTCAGGCGCCACAAATAACCCGCAAAAGCCATCTGTACACGTGATGCAAAAAGCTATCAACCCAGCTAAACAGAACACAATTGATGAGGAACTAGATAAAATTATCGCAGAGAAAGCACCTACAAGGGATCATCCCTCAAAATGGCGAAAGAAGAAGGCTACATTCCATCATGTAGCTCGATATCTATTACCTATATAGCTAGCTAGCTATCAGTCAGGAAACAGCTAGCTAGCTAGCTAGCATTCTATCTTTTTGAGTTATTCCAGGTTGAGTGAACGCTGGCGCATGACAGAAACAATTATCCTGTGACTGTAAAGTGACCTTGAGAGTTTTGAAAGGCACTTATCAATGAAATGTATTATTATTATTATTATTATTATTATTATTATTATCACATGTCCAATTTGCCCGGTAAAAAAAAAAAAAAATAATAATAATAATAATGTATGCTCACATTTGACTGCATGCAGAACTCTGTTGTCCAGGGGCTTGCGGCTGGGGTCGTTGGTGGATGAGCGGATGCCGGTTCCGCAGCTATTGGCCAGTGTGTTCCTGATGAAGGATGTCAATGGAACGTCCAGAAATAAGAAAAGGCAAATATAACATCATAAAGATGATATAACAAGTCCAAGATGGCGCCCGAGTAGGCAGCCGTCAGCATTTTTTGGCCAAAACTTTCATCAAGGAGGAGACTCTGCTGAGCAAGGTTACGCCTTATCAGCAGCATGAATATGCCAGCACAGTTTTTGATTTGGGAGGAATGTCAGTGCCATTTGACTGTCATCGCTGGACAGCTCTGCGGCCATTGTGCTTATTTTGCGCCTGTAATGGGCAGCATTTACACAGCCCCGCTTTGTTCAGCGGAAAGAGCGTCGACTGCATGGAATGTATGTGGAACTGCCGCGGCATGGAATTGAAGCGGATTTACGTGAGATGTGAGGCAATTTCTTTTCGTCAATGGATGCTTCAGCTTCGTGTTTGCTTTTCAACATTTAGCTTGTGGCAGACGTACACATTTCACCGTGACGTTCCTGATCCACTGGTGAAAAGGACGCTTTGAGCCTCTCCTCTTTCATCTAAAACTGCTTCATGCAAAAAAGAGGGTGCAGAAAGTGCTTAATATTGAAGACCGTCTTTTGTGTTGCAACACATTATTTGTTATTTGATGTTTTTGTTGTCGTTTTGATTTCAAGATGGCGCCATGAGAATGGCTGGCTGCCTTTACAGCAGCTCCTGTATTTTGTTTTTCTACTTCTTCCTTTCCTCACTTTGCTGCAGTGAAATGTAAATTCCTTCGCTGCGAGACTATTAAAAGCTAATCCAATATTCATCCAACACTGAAAGCAAGATGGACACGGGGAAGCAACCTGTCAAAGAAGGCGGCCAGCAACCTCCTCAGCAGCACCTTGTGTCTGGTCCCCGCACTCACGTGACAGTTCATCAGCTGGGCCCGCGAAATGAAGACGGACGTACCTGCGGACACGCGCGTCCAAACAAGAGCATTAATTAATACGGGGGTGTCAAAATATTGGTATTATATTTTACATTGTAGTTACGATTTCCTCTCGAGGACCTTTGAATGAATTTGGGGAAACCATTAAAATGTATCATTTCCTCCACATTTTGCATACAGGTTATGAATAATAAATAACTACAGTATTTTCCAATGTATAATAATAATAATAATACATTCCATTTTTAAGCGCCTTTCAAAACTCTCAAGGTCACTTAACACTCACTGTTAGATGTTTTTCTGCGGGTGAGCAGCGGCAGCCACACGCGCCAGCGTTCACTCAACCCTGAAGTAACTCAAATAGATAGAAAGCTAGCTAGCTAATACATAGCTAATAGATAGCTAGACAGACAGCCAGCTAGATAGCCAGACGGCTAATGGATAGCTTGTGAGATAGCTAGCGAGATAGCTTGCGAGATAGCTAGCGAGATAGCTAGCGAGATAGCCAGATGATTCTGATTCATTGAGGGTGCGCCTTATACACCGATGCGCCTTATAAACCGGAAAATACGGTAGTTTTCAAATCTGAAGTCAAGAATAATGACTGTTATTGTGGTTTAGATACGACAATTTGACATTTTGGTTCACACTTCCGCAAGCATCATGGCACTTGACATGCTTTATTTGCTTTTGCGGGCCCAATAAAATGATGTGACGGGCCAGATTTGGCCCACGGGCCTTAACTTTGACACCATTTTTTTTTTAACCTATCGGTGAGACACGAGTACCTGAAACCAGCTCGAGTTTCTCAGCAGGATCCCCCTCTTCATACAGTTTAGGATGACAACGGTTGCCGATTTGGGCAATCAACTCCGTCGGCAGACAAGTGAGGTCACGGCCACGCATCCGCCCCCGTGTCTCCGTGTGGTCGGGAAGGGCTTCCACCCGCTCGCCGGCAGCTGAGACAAACGCCACGTTGACATATTTAGAAGCGGCAAAATTCGGATTGCGATCGGGTGTCACGACGGTTACCTGCGGCGCCCATGTTGAGCATGCTGTACATGGTGTACATGTTGCAGATTTGCCTGTACTGCTCTTCGGCACATTCCTCCGTGCCTTCTTCCTCTTCTTCGTCGTCGTGGTAACTGATGGGTGAGTCGCTAGCGTAGGTGCTCAGGGTGCCCGGGCTGGCGCCCTCCGACACGCCCACCCCGGATGCGGAGGTCCCATTGGCGCCGCCACCCGCCACCATGCCGGCAAGGCTGGTGGTTGTGGTTCCCATCCCCATAGCCAATCCCAGCGCTCCGGGGCTTTGGATGGTACTTCCTCGTACCGCCTCTTGGGAATAACGCGCGGCCTTTCTGGCGCTTCCTCCCGCCCCGGAGCCGCCTCCTCCTCCGCTTCCGGCTCCGTCGCGGCTGCTGCCGCCCTCCCAAAGCCGCTTGGCGACAGGAGTGCAGACCACGGAATGAGCGGCGGCTTCGGGTTGGCTTGCGGGTTGCTCCGTCTTCACCCGTGACACTAACGGGAGAGGCGTCAAGCAGGCGGCGGGCCGGGTGGCGACGGGAGCCGTTTGTGTGACGGGGCTCTGAGGCTCCGACGGTGGAGCCTCTTCGGCGTTAAGGCCTTGGGAGTCGCAACTTGGGGAGGAGACCTGGAAATTAGCATGTCGACAAAAATCGCAGTCAGGATTGTATTTTCAAGAACAAATGAACAAATCTGCTGTCAAAAAATATATTAAAAAAAACTCATTGACTGCCATTCTAGAATTTATTTGGGAATTGAAAGTATGACGAAGAGCGCCATTTCCGAATTTGTTCGTGTTTTGTTTTTTCTTGCATGGGGTGCCGATAAAGCGCTGGTCAGACCTCTGGCAATGGTTATTCAGTTCCATGAGGGGGAAGCATTTGCCTTTTGTCCATGTTCGCGCTTTGTTCCAGTTTCAGCTGTTGTTAAAGCGCAATATAAACCAATATGTATGTACTGTATTTCATTGTATTTTGGACGGCCGCCCTCATTTCAAGCTCATATAACTCCAGACCCATATTAATTAGGAATTAACCATTCCCGAATTTGTACAGGTTTTGGTTTTTCTTGCAAAGGGGCTGATAAAGCGGTAGTCAGACCTCTGGCAATGTTTTGCCCCGCTCTGTTTAGCTGGGTTGATAGCTTTTTGCATCAAGTGTACAGATGGCTTGTGCGGCTTATTTGTGGAGTCTGATTGATGGGAATTTTAACCTTGCAGTCTACACTCTGCCTTTGAACTATCAAAGTTGAAACAAGTCCAAATGTCACTGTTTTCTATCCATTTTATCACTCTCTCTTTGTCATCTGCCTGTCTAATGTTTAAACCACCTCCCCTCATTGCTGCGTTCTTGACCAATCACGTGGCTTTAACCAAAGACTGGGGGCGGGGAATAGAGGACAAAAACAGTTGGCTGCCATTTTGTTGTTAAAAGAACAGGCTTGTTTGCGAACGACACATCGCTCATTGAGGCAGCTTTGTGTACGAAAAAAGTTCGTATGCCTTTCATAAATGTAACGTTCGTAAGCCGAAAAGTTCGTAAACCGTGGGGTTCGTAAACCGAGGTATCACTGTATCAGACTTGCAAAGGAGATTAAATCCCACATGAACAACACACGTGAAATGTAAATCAAGGCAAATCCAATCCAATCCAAATTCTCACAAAGCTACCAACGGTCAGAGTCGGCACCAATCAAACGTTGCCCTTTTATAATGTTGGCTGGGGAATTAATTTTGAATGAAAATCTTACAGTGTTCATTTCTATGATTGGCCAACATGGACAATTGAACATGCGACAGCAAATCGAAAAGAAACGTGGGAAGTTTTGACCTTGAGGAAGAATTCGGTGCCTTTTTCCATGATCTGTTGGATCTGCAGGAAGCCAGCGGTGTACATGAGAAGAAACTGGTCCCCCACCGTCATGCTGAGACGGCCGGTGTAGCAGAAGGCCAGGATCTGTTGGAAGCTCTGCGGCTGCACAGCCGGTGGAAGCTCCACCACGGTGGGGCTGCCCTCATTGCCGCCGCCGTTACTGAACAGATCCCGGAAATAAGAACTGCTCGCAGCCAAAACAGCACGGTGAGCCTTTCACAAAACAAAACAATCAGAATCAGAATCAGAATCAGAATACCTTTATTCGTCCCGCAATGGGGAAATTTGCAAAACAAGCCGGTTACAATCTGATTCAATCCGATTACAAAAGCGTAAGAAACCTTAGACTCTCTTTTTTCATCAGAAAAAAATACAGTGAGACCTCAACTTACAAACTTTTTGTCTTACAAACGTCAAATTTATGAAAATTAAACCTTATAATAAGCACTATTTTCAGAATACAGACCCACCACGGCTGGCGGAGTGATCTTCGGCGGAACGACACGACCGAACAGCACTAGAGGTTAAGTTACCAACAGTCCTTATGGAAGGTGACTCTCCTTCCATAAGCCATCAACGACCATCAAAAAGGTCAATAAAACTTTATTTTACAGCACAGTTAATTTATTTAATTACAGTCGTCATGTAATACGCCTCTCTTTCCAAACAGCAATTCCCTTTGACCTTCGACCTCCAACGCCATTCCATCAAGCCATAAATGACCATCACAAATGTAAATAAAGTGACTTTATGATACAATGCAGTGTATTTCTTTCATTACAATACAATAGCATAAGGTATACATAGAATAAGGTATGTTGTGTGTAGTTTTAAGGCTTATTTAGTTGAAAAGTATATTTTATGGAAACCCGGGAACGGATTATTCCCATTTTAATGGTTTCCTATGGGAAAATCTTTTTTAAGATACACACTTTTCGCCTTACACACTCTGTCTGGGAACCAATTAAGTTCGTACGTTGAGGTCTCACTGTAGTTCCTTCCGAAATTATACGAGTTTTGATTTATTTTCATTTATTCCCATCTTTCGTTGGAATGTTTTTGAAAGGGAGAAAAAGCACGGTCCCTACCTTGAAGGCGTGCCCCTTCACCACCACCGAGACGTCACAATAGAGGCCCTGCAGACGTTGCTCGTTCAGACATTCTAAAACGTTATTGCCAAAGTTTGGGATCGCCATTTGGAGGGTTTGGGCCATGGTGCGCCGATGCACACCAACAAGGGGCTCTGTTTGGGAAGAGAAAAGACAAAAATGAGTACTAGTATGATTTACGATCAGGAATTCAGAGTCAGTGGTGGGTCGTCAGCTGTCGTCTATTAGCTAGCTTTGTACCGACAGAAAAACTTATCCAGTGACAGTAGAGTGACCTTGAGAGTTTTGAAAGGCGCTTATAAATACAATGTATTATTATTATTATCATCATTATTATTATTAGCTATCTATTAGCTAGCTAGCTTTCTATCTTTGACAGACTTCCAGGTTGAGTGAATGCAAGCGCGTGTGGCTGCCACTGCTCACCCACAGAAAAACTTAACCTGTGACTATAGAGTGACCTTGACAGTTTTGAAAGGCGCTTATAAATACAATGTACAGTAAAGTCTCGTTATATCGATATTCAAGGGAGTCCGAAAAAATATCGATATAACCGGGACTATCGATATATCCGACCCTGTTTGCATGTAATTTTCTCCGTGCGTGCATAGAAATAGTATCAATATAACCGGGACTATCGATATAACCAGGACTATCGATATATCCAATATCAATATAACGAGACTTTACTGTATTATTATTATCATCATTATTATTATTAGCTATCTATTAGTTAGCTAGCTTTCTATCTTTGACAGACTTCCGGGTTGAGTGAATGCAAGCGCGTGTGGCTGCCACTGCTCACCCACAGAAAAACTTATCCTGTGACTATAGAGTGACCTTGAGAGTTTTGAAAGGCGCTTATAAATACAATGTATTATTATTATCATCATTATTATTATTAGCTATCTATTAGCTAGCTAGCTTTCTATCTTTGACAGACTTCCGGGTTGAGTGAATGCAAGCGCGTGTGGCTGCCACTGCTCACCCACAGAAAAACTTATCCTGTGACTATAGAGTGACCTTGAGAGTTTTGAAAGGCGCTGATAAATGAAATGTATGATGATGATGAATTCTTTACATTGGAGGCACTGACGAAACGACGATATTTGTTCAAGATTTGGCGGACAATCGACATTCCATTAATCCCATACGTCACGTCGGCCTCTCAGGCGCCGCGACTGACCGAGCTCAATGAAAGCCTGTTTTATGTTCTGTCTTCCATGAGCCATAAAATCCAGTGTCCTTAGCTAACTGGGTCGTGTGCTGTCGTTCTGTCTTTGTGTGAGCGTGTAAACAGTTTGCTTTAGTCAATCACATAAAATGATGTAAAAACATGGAGGTATCGTCACGACTGAGACTTGTATGGCTTTTTCTGGGATGAGCTCACTTTACCGTCGTCCGTCATGGAAGGCGACAGTGGAGACACTTGAATTACCGTATTTTCTGCACTATAAGGCGCACCTAAAAGAAAAGATTTTTTTTTCAAAAGCTGACCATGCGCCTCATAATGTGGTGCGCCTTATGCATGAAAAATTATTTAAAATGTTATTGGGTGAAGGTGCCTCTTATAATGCGGTGCACCTTATGTATGGAAAACGTTTTTAAAATATGTCATTCGTTGAAGGTGCGCCTTATATTCCAGATCTCATCAGTACGGCACTAGTTTATTGTTCAGGATTATCTTTGCGATGCAATTTTATGTTTTAATAGTCATTTAATTTTTGCCAACTTGCCCTGCCTAGAAAGTGGGGTTACTAATAACCTCTCAATTACTTTCTGATCCCATCAATACGGCACTAGTTAATTGTTCAGGACTATCTTTGCGATGCGAATTTGTGTTTGCATAGTCATCAAATTTTTGCCAATTTTGAGGTGTTACGTGTCCCGTCTTAGAAAGTGGGGTTACTACTAACCTCTCAATTACTTTCTGATCTCATCAGTACGGCACTAGTTAATTGTTCAGGACTATCTTTGCGATGCTAATTTGTGTTTGCAGAGTCATCACATTTTTGCCAATGTTGAGGTGTTAGAAAGTGGGGTTACTACTAACCTCTCAATTCCTTTCTGATCTCATCAGTACGGCACTAGTTAAGTGTTCTGAACTATTTTTTTCAATGTTTTATATTTGAGTTAGTGGTGTACATTCCCGGGTTGAGTGAACGGTGGCGCGTCTGGCTGCCGCTGCTCACCCGCTGAAAAAAAAAGTTCTTATCCTGTGCCTGTAAAGTGCCCTTGAGAGTTTTGAAAGGCGCTTATAAATACAATGTATTATTATTATTATTATTATCAGATGCGGAAAAGCTGAAACGACCCCCGGTCTGACATTATGCCTTTTGATGTCCACAGCAAACAAAATGAATGTATGGATGGGAGTGACCGGAGAAGGCCGGTGAGAGCAGCCCCATCATATCCAAAGCCTTTAATTTGGGACGTCGCCAAGCTCCAGGGTAAAGAGAAATGCTCTCTTTGTCTCACTCCAACTCCCTCTCCCTCATACTAAAACACAGATGCGCATACACAACAACTCAAACAAACCCACAAAAGACACACTGACTCGCACACAGACAATACAGCTTGTTTACGGATTGGCGAGCCGCAGTGTGGCACACATACTTGCACATGAAGACACACCAACACTGGGTTTAGAGAGGAGGGGCCTGGTGGTGGTGGTGGTGGGGGGTTTGCACAGTTTGCTCTGACAGCAAAAGAGATGTGACGAAGCATGCATGCGTCTTTATGCACCAAGGAGGGGCAACCGAGTCTTGGAAGAGAACAGAGGGGGATCATCCCAGGTCGCCTTTCCGTTCAAGCGAGTGCTCAGAATGTCATTTAACTTCAAATCAAAACGCTCAACTGAGCTAGGTTGAGGAAAAGTGGGTCAAAAGACAAAGCACACACATGATATTTTAATCATGTCGAGCGAGTGACTTGCGTGCTTTTTCAAATTGCACATTTGGGTGGTGTGACGGTGAGCACTGGAGAAAATGAAGCAGCTCTTTTTTGAGCTGCTGGACTGTGGAGTCATTGCTGCAGCTGGCACACAATGCTGATTTTTTTTTCTTCCTGCAGGAATTTCCTGGTTCTGGTGTGCCCGCATCAAGTTATGGTAGACGTGTTCGCTCATTCCCGCATTGAAATCCGCCTACTGTACGTTAGTCTCGAAACATTAGACATAAAGCATCTGCGTTTAGATGTTTTACTCGAAAGGGATGCTGGGTAACCGGGGGCACACGAGGACTCGGTGCCAGTCTACCAAGCCGGCTGGGCTCTCTCGACTGTCGGCTGGCACCGGAGGCGACGCGAGGGAGGCGGCACAGGCTGGCAGCGAGCGCCACGTCGGTTAAATTGTACTCCCAATGCACCCCCCCTTCCGCCCTTAAAAGCCCCCCCACGCCGCCCCGTCGCGAACGACGACGTTCGTCGCGACAGTCTCGTGGGACACACCGCCGTCCTCTCCCCTATCCGCAGTGGGCCTGCTAACGGCTAAAGCTAACTGTTAAATATTTTGGGCTCACCATCCACCTCGTGCGAACACAATCCAACAAATAGTCAACATTCCCACGTCGTCTCGCACTCCTCAACACACGTTTAAAAGAAAGACACAAAGCACTTACTGTCAAGGCGGGCGAGGTAGCTCGGCTGCGACGTCGCTTATCAAGCGCCCAAATGTGGCTTATTTAAATATTTTGGTGATGGGGGAAATCGCTCCCCCTGCCAGTCTCCATTCTACCGACATCAACAGGTCATCCCGGGA
This sequence comes from Hippocampus bargibanti, assembly GCF_051943395.1. Taxonomy (NCBI): domain Eukaryota; kingdom Metazoa; phylum Chordata; class Actinopteri; order Syngnathiformes; family Syngnathidae; genus Hippocampus; species Hippocampus bargibanti. The sequence goes on along the minus strand of NC_142750.1, from coordinate 3,306,066 downwards.
CACGCAGCAGCTGAGCGCGAGCCAGACGGAACCAGTGCGGCAGCGAGCGGGGGTGGGGGAGGGCGCACAACAACCAGTAATTCTTCCCAAGTGCACTTAGCGAGTGTTGTCTCGACGCACACCTGACCGATGTCGCATTTTGGCGTGTTAGTGACAAAGGGAAACGTGGTAGGGGGGATTTCACACCCTCGGTTTATGAGCAACAGGCGGCTAAAGAAGTCGGGGGGAACCTGGAGTCGCCCCCTTACTTTCTCCCGAATTTTAAAGGACAACCGACACCATTTTTTGTTTCCTAACTGACGTCAGAAGAGCGTTTTATAGCTTCTAAAATACCCAAATCGTGCAGGTTGATGTTTTTAGTCAAATGCAAAACCACCAATAAAAATGAGTTAAAGTGTCCCAAAAAGTACTTCAAAATGACCTCAGAAAGTTTCAGTTTCAGAAGGTCCCGCCCCCTTGTTCGTGACGTCACGCCAGGACGTCTTGCCTTGCTGGAGAATCAAAACAATGGCTTCAGATTCGGAGAAGATGCTTTCTTGTTACTCATCCAGTTATGAATGTGATTCAACTGTGAGACTAATAAAGGCATATCCAATCCAATCCAAATAGTTCTGAAGAGGAAAGCATAAATGTTTGCAATCGATTAAAGAAGTCCTTTCGTTTAATTTTGAGGCGTCTGGACTCCTCTTCACACACACACACACACACACACACACACACACACACACACACACACACACACACACACACACACACACACACACACACATATATATATATATATATATATATATATATATATATATATATATATATATATATACAGTAAAGTCTCGTTATATCGATATCGGATATATCGATAGTCCCGGTTATATCGATACTATTTCTATGCACGCACGGAGAAAATTACATGCAAACAGGGTCGGATATATCGATAGTCCCGGTTATATCGATATTTTTTCGGACTCCCTTGAATATCGATATAACGAGACTTTACTGTATATCTTCTTTTCCTTTCGGCTTTTCCCTTCAAGGGGTCGCCACAGCGAATCAGTGACCTCCATCTTCAGCAGTATGAAGAATGAATGACTCTCTGTGTCTTTGTGTTGTCATGTTATTTGCTATTTAGTTTTTTTTTTTTACTTCAAAATGGTGCCACGAGAGTGGCTGCCTTTCCAGCAGCTCCTGTATTTTGTTTTTCTACTTCTTTCTTTCCTTTCCTCTTCCTTTCATAATTTCTCCATTGCGAGATGAATAAAGGTACATCCAATCCAAATCCAATCCAATCCAATATATACATAATTCACATTGGTCTGTGATTCAGATATTTTTTAGGCCAGCAGAGAAGGCCTTGCAGGCCCTGACGGCCCACCACTTCTAAAATTCTTGGTGTGTCTTTTATTCCCATCAATTATCAAGTTATTTTTTCCCCCCAAGCAGACTGCTCTATGATCAATAAAACATTTTACAACTTTTTAACCCCAATTCACCATATTTCTAACTCATGGCCGCACATTTGGAAAAGAATTCGATAGCGTGCATGATCAAAGTTCATATTGTTACGAGTATGGGACACTCTGGCGGTCATAGACAGTGACCCAGTCTCAGGAAGCCTGCCGGGCCTGATGCCATGCTTGCCAAATGCCGGCCCCCTGGCATTTTGGGTTGGCATCCATATGCTGTGTTTGCATCCCAGCAACAGCGTCACTGATTTGGGCAGGCTCCCATCAGCTCCCCAGCCAATCATATGCAGACAGAAGCAAATTATTCCGCAGCTAGCCAATAGTGATCCTGGATGTGCATAGTGTCATCCGTCCCTGATGGAAATTCCATCAACCCACTATATACACAAAACACAGACAGTGTTTACATAGTGGGAGTGTGTACATACTTGTGTATAAATATGCAGACGTTGTATAAAAAAATAAAGAAAGAAAAAAAAGAAGAAGAAAAAGAAAATGGAATGTTTCTCTTAATACTCTGGCGTAGGACTGTTTAAACCTAAAATTATTTTCTATTTTGCATCTCAGGTGATAATGAAGCTTTCAAATGCTCATGTTTGAGCTTTGGCTCCCTCTAGTGGACAGTTGTAACCACTGCAGTTGTGTTCCCGTTAGGTCACTATTGTAATGTATTCATAGAATACTATTCTATGAATACATGTACTACTTTCAATTGTAAAAAATGAACCATAAACCAAAATAAACAATATAAGCGTATTATTAGTTTTATTTTGAAAATTTACTTCATTTTCAATCAAATTGGACTGAAACCCAAATACACACGCAAACACAAACATACAGAAAATGTACTTGTATGTATAAAACAACAACAACGATAACATTACTTACATATGGTATGCATTTACAGTAGGATACCATTTATACAGGCAATAGCTGTTTTTTTCATTTAACCTGAAAAGAAAATGAAGAAAATGAATCTCCATTTTCAGAATAAAAATCATCCTAATCATCATCGTCATCATCATCGTCATCATCATAGTCCTTATCATAAAAATAACCCATATCATTTTTAAGCGCCTTTCAAAACTCTCAAGGTCACTTTACAGTCTCAGGATAAGTTTTTATCTGTGGGTGAGCAGCGGCAGCCACACACGCCAGAATTCACTCAACCTGGAATAACTCAGATAAAAAGCCATCTAGCGCATCGCTAGCTAGCTTTTTATCTAGCTAATAGCTAGCTAGCCAGCCAATAGCTAGCCAGTCGGCCAACAGCGAGCCAGGCAGCCAATAGCCAGTCGTCTGCCTCCTATTGGCTGGCTTGCTAACTGGCTATTCGCTGGCTTGCTGGCTGGCTATTGGCACTTTAACACAGAAAGAACACTCGTTTAGCTGGGTTAATAGCTTTTTGCATCAAGTGTACATATGGCTTGTGTGCGGGTGTTGAATGCTGATGAAACCAGCCACTCCATTCCATCAAGCCATCAACGACCATCACAAAGGTAAATAAAACGACTTTATTACGCAGTACAGTTTATTTCTTTAATTATAATACCATAGCACATTTATTCTACATAAAATAAGGTATATTTTGTGTAGTTTTAAGGCTTAGAACATTAGAAAATTCTGTTTTATGGGTACCTGGGAACGGATTATTCTCATTTTAATGGCTTCCTATGGGAAATTCATTTTTGGGATACACACTTTTCGCCTTACACTGTCTGGGAACCAATTAAGTTCGTAAGCCAAGGTATCACTGTACCTTGAAAAGAGTTACTCCAATGCTGAACAGTAGTGTGATGAGGAAGAGGAGGATGAAGGTTAGCGCTGTGCCCCCCGTGATATCTTCCTCGGCGTCCACGCCATTGTTCCATTGGCCATTTGTATCCACAAGGAAGTCTAATGGATGCACATGATGAATTCAGTGAAAGCTCGAAATTAACTAACGTAGCCATTTTTTTCCCATCAATGACTCCTCAAACACAGCTAGTCTGTGGTTCCTTGACAATATTTTGGTTACCTCATCAATTTTCAAACCGGTCGCTCGGTACTGTTTTTCAAAAGGCTTTAAAGCCCAATGGGCCACCATGAAATTTTGACTATGTCATTGAAAATGATAATAAGGACTGGAGATACTGAGTGGCCTTTGAAAGGCTCCATTATTTGTGTATGTGTGCGTTTGTATGGCTATTCTTGTGAGGACCACTATGATTTTATACCACATGTACTGAGGACATTTTTGAATAAATATAAATATAACACTAGTTCTTCTCTAAACTTTTCAAAAAGGGTAGTCCTCACTCCTTATCTGGAGTTCCCCAGACCTCACAAAAACGTTCAAGCAGGAAGGTGTGTGTGTGTGTGTGTGTGTGTGTGTGTGTGTGTGTGTGTGTGTGTGTGTGTGTGTGTATGTGTTTGTACGGGTATTCTTGTCAGGACCACTATGATTTTATACCATATCTAGTGAGGACATTTTTGATAAGTGAGGACCTTTTGGCCGGTCCTCACAAGTTTTTCATTCTAAAGGGTTCTATAGGGTCTATAAAGATGTTGAAGTGGGAAATGCAGTTAGGGGGACATCTCGTGTACAAATGTAATACTAGTTCTTCTCTAAACCTTTCAGAAAGGGTAGTCGTCACTCCTTATCTGGAGTTCCCTGGAACTCACAAAAATATTTAAACAGGAAGGTGTGTGTGTGTGTATGTGTGCTATTTTCGTGAGGTTCGCTATGATTTTAGACCAAATGCAGTAAGGACATTTTTTGACAAATTCGTGTGTGCGTGTACATTTGTGATTCTCCAACACACATCCAACAATGAATATTTGCTCGGAATAAAGACAACGTGGACAGCTTGCAACATATAACAGTTGCTACGTGAGTTTTGTTTTTGATTTTTTTATTTGGATTTTCAATCTGCAAAATGTGAATGAACAAAACAGCATACATCCAAGAGCAAACAGGAGAAGACGGAGCGACACAGAAGACAACTACTGAGTCTTGCGCAATTAAGGATTTGGGATTCTTAAGTCGGTCCCACGTCGGCAGAACGTGCTCTCAATGTTGCGGGAAATGAAATTGTGGCCCAGAGATTCGTGGTAAAGCAAACAGCTGTAGGTCGGGTGACGTTTTTCCCACTCATCAAGGCTGACCGTTAACTGACCATAGACTGAATAAGTGCCTTGATTTAATACAGGTTTGGTGGTGCTTTGCATGTAGGCGGGGCTAATGGGCTCATCGTTAACAAGCCAGGTCAGCAGAATATGGTGAGGGAAGAAGCCTTTGGCAAAGCAAGTCAGGGTAACCGTGTTTGTTTTTAAATCTTCCACTGGCTCCATCATAAAAAGTGAAGGACGCCTTAAAGGTTGATCTGTAAGAAGGGCAAAACAACATGTGCAAACTCGTGGTACAAAAAAGGCCATCAACTCATGCACACAGACATATACACACACACACACACCTTCCTGTTGTTACGTTTTTGTGAGGTCCGGGTAACTCCAGATAAGGAGTGAGGACCACCCTTTCTGATAAGTTTAAAGAAGAACGAGTGTTACATTTGTACACTAGATGTCCCTCTAACTGAATTTCCCACTTCAACTCATTTATAGACCCTCTAGAAGCTTTTAGAATGAAAAACTTATGAGGACCGGCCAAAAGGTCTTTACTTATCAAAAATGTCCTTACTATATATGGTATAAAATCATAGCAGTCCTTACAAGAATAGCCATACAAACAGACACACACACACACACACACACACACACACACACACACACACACACACACACACACACACACACACACACACACACATTCCTGTTTCAACGGTTTGTGAGGTCCGCATAACTGCAGATAAGGAGTGAGGACCACCGTTGCTGATAAGTTTAGAGAAGAACTAGTGTTCCATTTTAACACTAAATGTCACCCTATTTGCTACTTCAACTTCTTTAAAAACAAATAAATAAAAAGTGGACTTGAAACTAAAATAACAGCAGGAGTGAGGTTTCTGAATGGCTACATTCAAAGATCTCGCCCCTGTAGTGAATTTGGTTAAAATATCGTTTTACTTTTTGTGGTATGAACCTTTTCCTCTCATTAACCACACACACACACACACACACACACACATAAACACAAACAGTGAGTAAAAAGTGTGTGTATCCGAGTGAAATGAAAATACACAACAAAAAATCATTTTGGGTGAATTTGTGAGGACAGATGCACATATAGATCCTCTAGAAGCCTTTAGAATGGAAAAACTTGTGAGGACCGGCCAAAAGGTCCTCACTTGTCAAAAATCTTCTCACTAAGTATGGTATAAAATGTTAGTGGTCCTCACAAGACTAGTCATACAAACACACACACACACACACACACATACACTTTTGATCATGAGTGAAAGATTTCTTACCGAAATGTCTTTGGTAGGATACCTTCATCAAGTCCTTCGTATTTAGACGCAGCACAACGCAGTTGTACTTAACAAGATATCTCCATTCGTCATACGTGATATCAAGCAAAGTGTGAAATACGCCCGTTTGTCCGGGTTCGATGGATACCAAGGTATCAGCAATTTTCTTGCCATCCATGTGCTCCCATACAATGCTCTTCACGGTCGGTTCGTTGATATGGACTTCACATATCAACGATCCTCGTTTGTGCAAAAACATCTCATCCAGTGCGGGGCCCATGATCTTCACGTGTACACCCAGGTCAGGGTAGCTAACATCTGTAGAAACTGCAATTTTTGCCAACACGTTTTGAAGCTGGTTACATTGGAGGTACTTCATTTTAAAAGAATTCATTCAGTGCCAGACGATGTGCAAAGATATAATAATAATAATAATAATAATAATAATAATAATAATAATAATAATAATAATAATAATACATTTCATTTATAAGCGCCTTTCAAAACTCTCAAGGTCACTTTACAGTCACAGGATCAGTTTTTCTGTGGGTGAGCAATGGCAGCCACACGCGAAATATATCAAATAGATAGAAAGTTAGCTAGGTAGCTGATAGACAACTTATAGATAGCTAGCTAGCTTGTTAGATAGCGAATATATAGCAAATAGATAGCAAATGGATAGCAAATGGATAGCTAGCTAGGTAGCCAACTAGCTAGTTAGATAGCAAATAGATAGCTTGGTAGCCAGCAAGCTAGTTAGATAGTGAATAGATAGCAAATAGATAGCAAATAGATAGCTAGCTAGGTTGCCAGCTAGCTAGTTACGTAGCAAATGGATAGCATATAGATAGCAAATAAATAGCTATCTAGGTAGCCAGCTACCTAGCTAGCTAAGTAGCCAACCTTTCAAAACTCTAAAAGTCAGTCACACCGTTACAGTCACAGGATCAGTTTTTCTGTGGGTGAGCCGTGGCAGCCACACGTGCCAGCATTCACTCAACCCGGAAATAACTGGGATAGAATAGTAAGGCAAATACAGAGAAAGGTATAGCTAGCAAGCCAGTCGATAGCTAATAGCTAGCCAGCTAGATAGCGAGCCAGCCAGCCAGATAGCAATTGTACGGTATTACAGAAAAGACAAAGACAATTGACTTAGCACAATATTTCTTACTAATGTCTACATAAACAAAAGTCAAAAGAACAAAATATATATATATATATATAACAAATAGTATGACAACACAAAGACACAGAGAGAAATGTGTCCACTCTAGTGCCAGGGTTTTTGTCATTTTCACTCAAATTCTAGGACCCCCAGAATATTGAGTTTTAGGACTACAATTATTTATGTAGTCCTAAAACTCCATATTCTGCAGCATAAGAAACCTTAGACTCTCTTAATTCATCAGGAAACAAAAAGTTAATTCCTAAGTTATATGGGTCTGGAGTTATATGAGCTTGAAATGAGGGTGGCTGTTCAAAATACAATGCAAAACATACATATTAGTTTATATAGCGCTTTAACAACAGCTGAAGCTGTTACAAAGCTATAACTTGGACAAAAGGTAAATACTGCCCCCTTTTGGAAGGGAAAAACATTGCCAGAGGTCTGACCAGCGCTTTATCAACACCCTCTTCCCCCGCAAAATAAACAAAAACAAAAACCATAATTAAAACGTTCTTACCAGATGAATTGGAGTCACACTTCTGGGGCAAATATGCCGCCGCAAAAACATTTCGGCGCGCGCCTCTCCCTTGAAACTCGCACGTGATGTTGGTGTCAGGTGACCACTGGTTGGGCGCGATCGTGAGAAAGCTTGCGGCGCTGTACAGCAGCGTGCCACCTGGGCCCCTCCGGGAGATAGAAGGGGTCTTGATCTCGTCCATTTTGTTGGAGATGTAGAGCCCGTTGCGCAGCCATTTGAACCCATAATCATTGGGGAAAAAATCTTTGGCAAAGCAGGCAAAGGATATCTCGTCTTGCCCATCGGGAGTGGCCAACACTTTCATTGTAGGTAATATGAAGGGGTCTGAAAAACAAACAAAGAAAAAATATGCAGGAAGCAGTGGTGGGGCGTCAGGGCCTGCAAAGCCTTCTCTGCTGGCCTAAAAATATCTGAATCACGGACTGATGTTAAAGAGTTTATTTTTTATTTTTTTTACTTTGTTACTTCCAGGTTTGGGTGAACGCTGGCGTGTGTGGCTACCACTGCTCACCCAAAGAAAAACGTATCCTGTGACTGTAAAGTGACCTTGAGAGTTTTGAAAGGCGCTTAGAAATTAAATGTATTATTATTATTATTATTATTATTATTATTATTATTATTATTATTATTATTATTATTATTATTATTATTATTATTATTATTATATTACATTTCAGCCATCATTTGTTACTAGGGCCAGAAATCTACCTGAACGCCTTCACAATCAGTTGCGCAGGCCCCGGATTTCGACTTGACAACCCAAGGGCTGCTCGAAGGCGCTGAAAACGTCGGAGTTTTTGCAAACTATGATTGGCTAATCTAATGATTGGCTAGTCACCAGCCAATCATAGTATCACTAGCCGCTAGCGATAAGAGCATACTGGCCAGAGCTAGCACACTGTATATGTAGCGAGCTGCATAAGCAAATATATTGCTGTGTTTATTTAATAATGGTTTCGTCAACCCGCAATGGCTGAAGGAGGAGAAGAAATGGATCTGGTTGCAGATATATTGTAAAAGCCATTTTCAAGACGCACTTTTCAAGAATGGTTGGACATCATTAAGAAAGGTTGGACAGCTCCGAAGCTAACAAAAATAGCAAATAATATTGTAATTTTACGATGTTTTCATAAATCCACACGTTCATAGTAAAAATTCAAACTGCTTAATGACTGGATTTTCTTCAAGTCACAAGTTATTCACTGGCCCACGGAATCCCTATAGTGGACGTGTAGTAAATCACACCACACTTGCAGCTGACTAATTCAGACGTAGCACTACTGAAGGCCTAGGAGTGATATGCACGGTCCGTCAACAAATATTCCTTGAAAATTCATATGAATTTTTGCTTAAAAAAAAACAACAACAATCTTTGTATTACCTTCAGGTTTGGCGATGGTCAGGTCAACATCTGAGTTCAAATGTTTGGCAACACATCGGTACTTGGCCATGTTATCCCAGTCATCTCTCCTCACTTGGATTTGACTGAGCCCCGTATAAAGTTTGTTATTTACAATCAAGGGGTACTGATTAAAGTCAGTCAAGACGCTGCCGTCCTTGCTCCAGGTAAATGTCAGGGAGGAAGGTGTGAAGCCGGTGGCGAGACAGCCGAGACTGAGCATTGCTTTCGAGCTACATTGCATCACAGGGAAGAGGGTCGGTTTGATTGATGGGCCTGGCAAAGGAACAGAAATAAACGGTGGTCGATTAGGGGAATTGTTTTTTTTTATTTTTTCTAATTTCATTCGCAACACATCATCTTTCATAAAAGCATTTTGCAGGACTGAACAAACATTAATAAACTGACATTTTACTCAAAAGACAATAAAAAAAATGATTACATAAGAAAGATTGGTGAAACCGGAAATCGAGTATATAAAAAGCCATAGTATGTATTTTTCTTGGCTTATTTTCATGGCTTAGGGCTCAAAATGAATTGATAAAAATGGCACCAAAAATGCTGTATGTCACATCTGTGCAACATAGAAGGAATAATTGGATTGGATTTGCCTTTATTAGTCTCGCAGTGGAGACATTTACATTTCACAGCAGCAAAGTGATGAAAGGAATGAAAGTAGAAAAACAAAATACATGAGCTGCTGGAAAGGCAGCTACTCTCGCGGCACCGTCTTAAAGTCAAAAGAACAAAAAAAAAACTAAAATAACAAATAATATGACACACAACGAATAAATAATTGAAGAATAAATGCTAAAAAAATGTTTTTTTTTTTCAGTAATGCTTATAGAGAGATAATAAAAAAACCCGAAACACAACAAATAAAAAAGCAAGCAAAAACCAAATTGACATTCAGTACTTACCGTGTTTAAATATTACTTTTCACTCCTCAACCGGAAAGAATAATCAATATGCATTAACACAAAACACATTAAAAACAAAGCACAACATTTTTCCTCTTTCATATTTCATATGGCAGCTTCCAAACACAAAAAAACCTGATAACTTACCTTCCATAACTGTAACTTGGGTTCCAGAGCCCCAGTAGTCAAAGTAGCTACACTGCGATACAGAGCGAGCTGTAGGCAATGCTAATACCGTACCCTTAAAAAAACACACACAGGAAAACAACGACCAGAAATATTCTTGTACTGCGGTTCTCGATCACCTTCCTTGAGAAGTATTTCCTGACATCTGGCGTGTCTGTGTTGTTGTTTTTCTGCCACTCGTCACTTTGACCACGGTCTCGGGCATTGGTACCCACGCGTCGACGCTGCATGCTAGCAAAATAAAACAATGGGTAAAGTAGTTAAAATAGCACAACTGTCCATATTTTTATGTTCATGTTGTGTTTATTATTTTGCTTTGTGCTGACTATTATGTGAAGCGCTTTGTAACAGCTGTAGCTGTTGTAAAAGCGCTATATAAATATCATCCCCAATCCACCCATCATCCTCATTGTGGACTTCCTGTGTGGAGTTTGCCAGTTTCCCCCCATACCTGGTTATTTTTTCGGGTGTCCACATTCAAAAAACATGCTTGGCAGTCTGATTGAACACTCTAAATCACATGGGCCAAATAATAATAATCTGGCCCGCCACATCATTTATTCGTCCCGCAAAAGCAAATCAAACTTGTGAAATTCCATGATGCTAGCTAAAGTCCGAATCATCGTTTGAAATTGTTGAATGTGAACCACAATAACAGTAAATATAATATTTTACTACTTCAAATTTGAAAACTAGTTAGCTCGCCTACTTACAAACATTAGAGTTACGAACAACGGTCCATACGAACTTTTTGCTGGCAGTTTACAAACACAAAACACTGACTTAACTCCCGTAACTGTCACTTGGGTTAAAATGTTTAGACAGAAATGCTGTAAATTTGATTTTGTATTGCGCATATGTATTTCCGAGTAGTTCTTTTCGCCGACGTGAGGCGCTGTGAGAGCACCTACGGACAAATAGGCTGCCGATCGATTCACCTACGTGTTGAAAGAGATCATTAAGGAAGGTGTCTATTCGGTTAAACAGGTCTTCAATGTCGACGAAACGGGTGTTTTTTTGGAAGAAAATGCCAGAGAAGACCTACATTAGCCGTGAGGAGAAGACGATGCCCGGATATAAAGCGGCCAACCTTAATGCTTGGGGCGAATGCTAACGAGAGCTTCAAGCTAAAGCCGCTGCTAATTTAGCGGGCCTTCGAGTACATCTTCCAAAAGTAAGTTAAACTTCATTTTATTTATCTTATTACGTACATGTACATACTATGTGTGTCTCTATCTTTCTCTTTCTAACATATGTAGTATTCTCTCCAGTTGTACTAGTACATATCTTGATCGAGCATATACAGTATTTTATTAAATGTTTATTTTTCAATACAAACCAATACACGTTACTCATACAAATCTTAAACACACGTATACAGACATTAAACACACTTATATAAGCCTTAAACATACATTCCATACAAAATATAGCACTGAAGCAACTTACGAACGAATTCACCACAGGAACAACCATTCGGAACGTATCTCGTTCGTAAGTTGGGGAGTGTCTGTATTCATAATTTGATGTGCGCTCGATATGTAATATGTAGGGGAATCAATTAGATGAATTAAACCATCAAAATAGTGTGTGTTTGTATTTCAGTGACCATTATGTAGATTAAAAGTGAAATTACAATTTGGGGATTTTATTTTTAACTTGAGTATCAAATTTGATCCAGGCATTTTAACACAATATAATTATAATATAAAAAATGAGCTACTCAATAAATGTGCATTATTTCAATGGATAATACACTTATCTTTAAAAAATAACTTTGTATTTTGATGTTATTCTTACCGTAACTTCCCTATAAAGGTCTCAGATTATAATGGGTTCCTCGAATTCAATGTAACCCAAAAAGTGACTGACAGCCTTGCTCAAAATGATCCTAAGGTGAAAGTGTGAGCTGTACTCACCTGCCAACCGGTTCAGGGTGTGCCCCCACCGACTGCCCAGTTTAAAAAAAAATCTTGCCATTAGTCTGTGAAGAAATGTGTGACATTTTGGACACATTCTGTCAACAAAATCCGACCAGATGATCACATGTTTTTGTTATGATGTGTGGCACTGTGTACTGTTAGATATCAGCCGAATTCACAGTGACACACACCCTGTCAAAAACCTCACAGCTGCAACCTGTGTCAGGCTATTTTCAAAAGAGAGAATTTTAAGAGCCATTCAAGCACAAAATGAAATGGAATAGCATTGTGGAATTTTTCATTATTTATTGATATTTTTCATTATTCAGGATGACGTGGGAGCAATTTATTTTCCTGCTCTTTCCACAATAATATCCCAAATATAGATATTCATTTATATAACTATTTTACTAGCTATATAAGGGTCGATAAAACAATATTATCCCAAATATACATATTCACTTATTAAAATGATGTGTTTGTTGTTGTGGAGCTTATGCTAGCTAGCTATCTATGTTAGCTATGTTCTTGAGAGTTTTGAAAGGCCCTTATAAATACAATGTATTATTATTATTATTATTATTATTATTATTATTATTATTATTAGCTATCTATTAGCTATCTATTAGCTATCTATTAGCTAGCTAGCTTTCTATCTTTGAGTTACTTCCGGGTTGAGTGAATGCTGGCGCGTGTGGCTGCCGCTGCTCACACACAGAAAAACTTATCCTGTGACTGTAAAGTAACCTTGAGAGTTTTGAAAGGTGCTTATAAATGATTTTTATTATTATTATTATTATTATTATTATTATTATTATTATAATAATAAAATAAACTGATCAAACGTAACATGCCTTTTGAACTCTTGAACAGATCATAATTGAGATTCATCTTGGTGTCTGTGTGTGTGTGTGTGTGTGTGTGTGTGTGTGTGTGTGTGTGTGTGTGTGTGTGTGTGTGTGTGTGTGTGTGTGTGTGCGCGCGCGACTGTGCGTGCGTGTGTGTGTGTGTGTCTGTGTGTGTTTTCCTAGGGTCACTTGAAATTGTTTTTGAATTAACTCATTCACTGCCAGACGATGTGCAAAAATGTGTCCACTCCTGTGCCAGGGTTTTTGTCATTGTCACTGGAATTCCAGCATCCACAGAATTATTGAGTTTTAGGTCTACATTCAATGCACCGTAAGAAACCATAGGTTATTTTCTTTTATCAGAAAAACGAGTTGATTCCTAAATTATATGGGTCTGGAGTTAATCTGATCTTGAAATGAGGGAGGGTATCCTGACGTGACATCACGAACAAGGAGGCGGGACTTTCTGAATCTGCCCAGTTTCCGAGCTCATTTTGTGGCAGTTTTGGGACACTTTAAGTCATTTTTATTGGTGTTATTGGTGTAAAAATAGCAGTCTGCGTGTTTTGGGTATTTTAGATGCTATAAAACGTTTTTCTGATGTCAGTTAGGAAACAAAAAAATGGTGTCGGTTGTCCTTGAAGATGCCATGTATGCACAATCAAGCTTGCCCCCAACTGAGTGGGCGTTTATCACATGCTCCATGAAACACAAAGTTTCTCGCTCCATCAGCTCAAGAACTCCTCCCTTTTGTTTCTCTCTCTCTTTTTTTCTGATTGTTAGTTTTTTGTGCAGGTCTCCTGATGGTTTGTATTATTGTGGAATTCTGACACAGTAATACACAGATGTGTCTTCAGGTTGCATATTCTGTCCATTTAGCGTTACTATTTGGCTGGACGAGTTTACTTTAAGACTGAACTTGCTCCCCAGGGATTTTTTCAGATAATATTTCCCGGTGTCTCTTATGTTCCCGATCCATTCCAGTCCTTTCCCCGCCAACTGCCTGACGAAGGCGGTGTTGTAGACCGTAATCGAATAAGACACATGGCAGGCAATGTCAAAGCCCAGACCGGACCGCAGAGTCAAAGATGGCGGCTGGTTCAACTTTTCGCAGTCGACACCTACGGAGGATAGCGTGTTACATGTTGGGCATGAGGAGTCAAAGGTTATCGCGGCTGCCACTTACTGGAAACGGCGGCCAGCAGCATGAGCGCAAGCACGCAGAACATGATTGCAAATGCAAGTGTCCCGAAGGGAGCGTTTATTCTGCCGTGCCTGACTTCAAGTTTTTGTAGCGCATGAGGAACGGGGTGGGAGGGTCTTCACTTTGCATAGTGCCACTCCATGTGCTATTTTAGACGACCGATCTGTATTTGCAAATTGCAAAGAACATCTGCGGCGTTGGCATAAGACCAGACGAGCTGTTTCGGATCAAGGGTGTTTTTTCTGGTTCCTGTTTCACATGAGCAGGTGGCGTCCCAGAGGTGCCGTCCGAAGATATGTTTGGGAAGTGAAAACGCTCAACTTGTCTGAAATGACGTTTCTGGCATGATAACTGCTTTGCATCTGTTTTAAATGTAATAAATAAATACATGTCACTAGATAGATAGATACATATATACATTGTTTGATTTATATAGATCTTAAACAACAGATGAAGCTGTAGATAGATAGATAGCTAGATGGGAAGATAGCTAGCTAGCTACCGAGAGATAAATGGATATTATTGAGTATGTAGATCGAATAAATGAGCAGATAGATAATAATAATAATAATAACCCATTTCATTTATAAGTGCCTTTCAAAACTCTCGAGGACACTTTACAGTCACAGGTTATTTTTTTCTGTGGGTGAGCAGCGGTAGCCACACGCGCCAACCCGGAAGTAACATAAATACGAATAAAACCAAGTAAATGAACTGATGGAGACATAATAAAATAAATAGTCCATACATAAATAAATACATAAAAAATAATGAAAGTAAATGAATAAATAAAAATAAATGGATACAATAAAGGAAAAATAAATGAAAATACATACAAATGAATAAACTTATGGGAGAATATATGAGTAGGTAGAATAAATGAGAGAGAGATAGAATAAACAAGTACATAGAATAAGTAAGTAGATGCAATAAGTAGATATAGATAAATAACTAGCTAGGTCGCGGGCTAGCTAAGTCGCTAGGTCGCTACCATTCATCAGTTCATCTGTTTCACCTCAAATTTATCTTTAACTATATCTACCTAGGTTGCTAGCTAGCTAGCAACCTAGCTAGCTAGCAACCTAGCTAGCTAGCGACCTAGATAGATAGATAGTTAAAGATAAATTTGAGATGACACTGATGAATGTTCATTTTTGTTATGGGAGGGTTTTTTGCTGATTATAATTATTTTACTTGTATTTTTTTCCAGCACAATGTTTAAAATGTCCACTGTTTGACTCTGTCAAAGTATCTGATGTATTTTAGTACTTTCTGATTCACTCACTTCATGACTTGTTATCAACGAATCGCGAAAAGTGTCTACTTTAGAAACCCATTTGAAGTACTGGTCGTAAAAATGATGTGGTTATATGTTAAAAGCATACATTGATGGAAATTTATTAATATATAAAATTGTGTTGTAGAGAAAAAGCCTCAAAAGATCACATATATGTAATTCTGCATCATTAAGCCCGTATTTCTCTTCCAGACCAAAGCGGCGGAGATAATCCGTCGGAGACTTCATCCCTCCTCTCGGACATAACACACATCACTCGCGATAACATTTTACACTCATGTAAAGACGGCATACATGCTAACCTACATACGTGGCGTCGTGTATCCCATATACGTTCGGGCATTTTAACGCAAGCAGAGACAGCATGAGTCTGAAACAAGCTTGCATCTTCCTCCGAGGGGCGAAAAACCGACAAGTAAGTCAACGCCACTTTTTTCTACTTAAATTGTTTTTAAGGAAGAAAAAAATGGCATCAAATCTAATTTCATTTGTCAAATTATTATTTTGATGGTGTGTAATATTAATATTATTATTATATTAATCATTGAACCGCTGTGCTTGGATTTGTTTAATGTAGATGTAAACAAATAATTCAGAGTTAAAAGTCGGAATTCAGAGTTAAAAGTCGGAATTTTGAGTTAAATGTCGGAATTTTGAGTTAAAGGTTGGAATTTTGAGTTAAAAGTCAGAATTCTGAGTTAAAAGTCGGAATTCTGTGTTAAAAATCGGAATTCAGAGTTAAAAATTGGAATTCAGAGTTCAAAGTCAGAATTCAGAGTTCAAAGTCGGAATTCAGAGTTCAAAGTCGGAATTAGGAGTTCAAAGTCGGAATTCAGAGTTCAAAGTCGGAATTAGGAGTTCAAAGTCGGAATTCAGAGTTCAAAGTCGGAATTCAGAGTTCAAAGTCGGAATTCTGAGTTAAAAGTCGGAATTCAGAGTTAAAAGTCAGAATTCTGAGTTAAAAGTCGGAATTCAGAGTTAAAAGTCAGAATACTGAGTTAAAAGTTGGAATTCTGAGTTAAAAGTCAGAATTCTGAGTTCAAAGTCATAATTCTGAGTTAAAAGTTAAAATTGCGGTAAAACGCATAAAGAAGGTATTAAGTTGACACACAAATTCCCAGCAGATAAATCAGCCCATTTTCAACAGAGCTTATGCGCCATCTTGTGCATTTTCTGTACGCTACTTTGGAGTCCAGACGGAAGAACTTTTTTAATCGATTGCAAACATTTATACTTTACTCTTCAGAACTATTTGAATTATTCATAACTTGATGAGTAACAAGAAAGCATCTTCTCCGAATCTGAACTCTCTGAAGCCATTGTTTTGATTCTGGAGCAAGGCAGTGTGTGACCAGTAGTGATGTCACAAACAAGGGGGCGGGACTTTCTGAATCTGCCCAGTTCCAAGTTCATTTTGTGGCAGTTTTGGTACACTTTAAGTCATTTTTATTTGTGTTTTTCATTTGACTAAAAATATCAGCCTGCATGTTTTGGGTATTTTAGATGCTATAAAACGATTTTCTGATGTCAGTTAGGAAACAAAAAAATGGTGTCGGTTGTCCTTTAAATCGATGCCCTGATTTCTGCACATCCCTCTTGTTTTGCAGAGAGCTCTCACTCACGATGAGGTAGAAGGTAATTCACGTTTTGAACACCCCCTCTACCCCCACGTGGAGATTTTGGATCACAGGACAACTTTTGTACCTCTTGCCCTCTCGCCTTTGTGCTCTCTAGAATTACGCGTGGCCTTTGTGGAGTTTGACAAAGACAAAGATGGCTTCATCACCTGCAAAGACTTGGGCAACCTGATGAGGACGATGGGCTACATGCCAACTGAAATGGAACTGATAGAACTGAGCCAAAACATCAACATGAACCGTAAGAACCGGGAAATTACATCATACAATACAATACAATTCAATACGATACATATTGATTTATATAGCAACAGTTGAAGCTGTAACACAGCGATCTAGCTGGCTACCTAGCTAGCTAGCTATTTGCAATCTATTAGCTGGATGGATGTCTATCTAGCTAGCTATATATTTACTATCCAGATAGAGCTGAAAGAAGTGGCTGGAGAGAGGGAAGTCTGGGCTTCCATATTGAAGCTTCTGACCCCGCGACCTGACCTTGGATAAGGGTCACATAGTGGATGGATAGACAGTTTATACATTTATGTTCGAAGCCTGAAATGTGGTATAAGGTCAAAGGGGGCCCAATATTGAACTGATTTTTGATGCGTACATGTACATGTCAACGCAGTGGGAGGACGGGTGGACTTTGAGGACTTTGTGGAACTTATGAGCCCCAAGCTACTGGCGGAAACTGCTGGCATGATTGGCCTCAAAGAACTGAAAGAAGCTTTCAGAGAGGTGAGCTCAGCCGGTTCCGTGCGGTCCATCTTCGGCACTGAATGCCTCCCCGATTATCTCTTACAGTTTGATATCGACGGCGATGGTTCGATCACGTCGGATGAGCTGAAGCACGCCATGTTGA
This sequence comes from Hippocampus bargibanti, assembly GCF_051943395.1. Taxonomy (NCBI): domain Eukaryota; kingdom Metazoa; phylum Chordata; class Actinopteri; order Syngnathiformes; family Syngnathidae; genus Hippocampus; species Hippocampus bargibanti. Next base: position 3,288,216 of record NC_142750.1, on the reverse strand, counting down.
AATTACTGGGCGAACACACCAGCAACAAAGAAGTGGAAGCAATGGTCAAAGAAGTGGACAACAACGGGGACGGCACTGTTGACTTTGAAGGTGAGAATCAAGAACATGCTAAGAACATACGTAAAAATAAATAAACAAATAAAACAAATAAATAGATACATAAATAAGGAGATAGATAAATAAATAGTCGCTAGCGAGGTTGCTAGCTAGAGAGGTCGCTAGCTGGATCAATAGGTCGCTAGCTAGGTCGATAGCTAGATGGGTCGCTAGCTGGCTCGCTATCTGGCTCGCTGGATGGGTCGCTAGCTAGCTCGCTAGATGGGTCGCTATCTGACTCGCTAGATGGGTCGCTAGGTCGCTCGCTAGATGGGTCGCTAGCTAGCTCACTAGCTCGCTCAATGGGTTGCCATCTCGCTTGCTAGATGGGTCGCTAGCTGGCTAGATGGGTCGCTAGCTAGCTGGCTAGATGGGTTGCTAGCTAGCTGGCTAGATGGGTCGCTAACTAGCTCGCTAGATTGGTCGCTAGCTCACTAGATGGGTCGCTGGCTAGCTCGCTAGATGGGTCGCTGGCTCGCTCGCTAGATGGGTCGCTAGCTTGCTCGCTAGATGGGTCGCTAGCTAGCTCGCTAATTGGGTCGCGAGCTCGGTCGCTAGATAGAAAGATTTTAAAACGTGTCTAATCAAATTTCTGTCCATTCTGTTTTTGCAGAGTTTGTCCAAATGATGTCAAAGAAGTGAAGACAACACCCGTGAATGCTTTAACCCACTTTACTGTCTCCCATTGTTTTTTTTTTTAAATTTTATTTTATGTAAAACATTGTCTATTTGATTGAATTTTAAAAATGTACAGAATAGACTTGTACATACAATAGAATCCTATACTCACTTTATAAGGTGGTTTTGCTAATTATTAGTATTTTTTTTAAACGCGTATCACATTCTATCTGTCATACATTACTCATTATCTCCAGATTTTTAGTTTCAATTATATCGTCAAATCTGTGCAGTCATATTAAGTTCTCCTCTAAGGTCTTCTCGTAAGCGAAAGACACGTGACGTATAGAACAAAGCCATACGTCATTAAACATACAGACATCATATAAAGTATCTCAGCATTAATCTGTCCCTCTGTGCTAGATTAGATCTGGCGGTTGTAATCCTTCATACCGGGAACCAACCCCCCCGCCCCGCCCTCTCAAACCCCTGAGATGAACAGATGGCAGATAAAACAAAATAACCTCACTAATTCTCAACGATTTTCTGTCAAATGTAACCAAAAAATATGCCATGGAAAATGAATACATGATAAAAATGTCATTGTAATTATGTTTGTCTGGTATCAAAATAAAAGCCCTAAATATTGGAACTGCCCCAAAATCATGCCTTTTGTTTTTGGAATACTCTTGAAATTACTCGGAAGATTTTTAATTGATAAATAATACGTTAGCGTGAATAATTATCTCCCGTGCTTGAATAAAAATGAGTTACGAGAAAACCGTCACAGTGAACGTGGCCTCAAAGGAAGCCATGTCGCTCATTTGAGTACATTTGCAGCTTCCTGCGGTATTTTTTCAAACCGAAAACAGATGCAAATCGGCTTTGAATGTTTAGTTTGATGATTTATGCTCTGATCTCACTCAATAATAATAATAATAATAATAATAATAACATGCCGGGAGACACCGCGGACTTTCTGGAGTTCATTTCCCCCCCCCCCCGCGTACGTGAAGCCCGCATTGGCAAATCCAAGCCCATCCGATAACAGTGCCACGGGGTCTACGAATGGCCTGATTGCCCCATTTGCTTTGGTATCACCTCATCAGCATAACTAAGCCTATGTGGTCTAAGAAGTCAGTTGTACGAACGATCCAAATTAAACCTCACCCGACCATGGCGATTTAGTGAAGGGTTTTGCTGTTTTATGAAAATAGCTTCTTTTACTCCCCTTTCAAACCATCTATTTTCTTTCACTAAGATTTTAACCTCATTGTCGTCAAATGAGTGGTTGCTAGCTTTTAGTGCATACGTACTGCAGATTGAGGCCCACTAGTATTATCCCTGTGATGTAGATAGTCTTTTTTGAGAATTTGTTTAGTCTCCCCAATCTATTGCTCTTTACAATTTTCATTTTTACAATGTATTGAATAAACTACATTACTTTTTTTTTTTTTTTGGCAGCCTATCTTTTGGATGCACTAATTTTAGTGTTTATCGATTTGAAATAAGTAGGAATTTTGTGTTGGAAAAGGACTCGTAGTTTTTCAGAAACCGCTGCAATGTAAGGTACTGCTACTCCTCTCCTTTTAGTATCTTCAGAATTTTTAGTTTCATTCCCTGATCTTTTCTTTTAACATTAAATGTTTTAGTTAGCTGACAAAGCCTTTTGGATAAGAAGTACAAATGACGGCTGAAGAAACCTCATCGATGGATCTGAGAGCTTACACAGACATGTAAGTGTTGAGTCTTGTGTAAAAAAAAAAAAAAAGATCATCAAAGACGTCATGTTTACCAACAAGAAAAGCCCGAACGCGCCATTGGCCGCTTTGACTTGCAGACAGCCTCATTCACTTATTTTCCTTTATTTAATCCCCTTCTGGCTGAGATCAAGCATTTTTTTTATCCGAACGGGGGTCACCGCATCTCTACAGAGCTCTGGCGAACTTGTTCTAGTTGCTTGTACGGGTTTTATGACTTCATCCCGAGGTCTCGAATTAAGGTCACTCGTGTGAGGAAAGGATCCTTCCTATATGTTTTGGTGACAGGGACAAAACATTGACGTGCAAACCGATACGTCAATAAGAGTGTTAACGTAAACGCACTGTGTTGTACTTCAAAATAATTTGAGCCAGCGAATACTTAGCTAGCTAATGGATAGCTAATAAAAAGCTAATAGATAGCCAATCATAGGATACATTTTGCTAGCATACATTGATGCATTGAAATAGTTGGTGTTTGTTTACATTCAAAATCTAATTTATGCGTTGTGGGGGGGTCCCAAAATATTTGGAGTGTGGGGGGTTATATCCAGCTTATAATAATAATAATAACGATAATAATACATTTACTGAGACTGAACAAATTGAAAAAAGTGGTGTGATTTACTACAAGTCCACTAGAGTGTCCATTAGCCAGGAAATTAATGGCCGGCCTTTCTTAATGATGTCCTTTTTTCAAGTCCGTCTTGAAAATGGCTTTAACAGTAAATCTCCAGCCAAATCAATTTCTTCTCGTCCTTCGGCCACTGCGGGTTGACAAAACCGCTATTAAATCAACATAATATATTTGCTTTTGCATCTCGCTAACGATACAGTGTGCTAGCTCTAGCTAGCTTTGTACGCGCTTGTCATAGCAGCTTGTGATCAGAGCAATGTTCGTAAAATATGATTGACTAATGACTAGCCAATCATAGACCAACGCCTTCAAGAAGGCGTTGCCTTTTGATTTGCTAATTCGAAATCTGATTGGCTAGAGCAACAGATAGATCAACCCATTTGATGCAGTTGGGCCCGCAGAACTGATTGTGAAGGCGTCCAGGTAGATTGTTGACCCTTATAACAAATTATGGGTGAAATGTGATTGGTTAAAAACCAAAATACACGTCTGGGAACAGCACAACAGGGGACATGTCGTCGATATACACATTAAAACTGTTCACGATGATGGAGTCGGCTACACTAAATACTGAGTGGGTGGACCCCACCTGAGTTGTCACCCGGAAGCTGTCCCACAAATAAGGTGGTTTGTCTCAAATCCATCCCCCCTTTTGCGATGTGGCTTACGTTGAACGTCCGCAATATTTTGACGTAGAAAACGACCATCAACAACCTCGAAACAACATTTTTGGCTCTTGTAGGTTTTACAAATCACACGCGATTCGCATTTTAACCCGGGATTTACACATTTTATAATTCTTATTACCTTGATGGACGGTGGCGAGATGTGTCACAAGCCTTTCCGCACCCCCCTTTTTGCTTGTTTAATGGTTGCTCCCAGACTGGATTTTTTTTTTTTTGGGGGGGGGGACGCACTGTTTCCTGCAGTTGCAGTACACGGCCGCTAGAGCACGCTTGGTATCTCCATTACAGAAACCTCACAATCAGAGCCGAATGCGTCAAGCCCCCAGTACTTAGCCATAGAGGTGGGAGGGGGAACCCCAGCATCTTGTTGACGGGGGCCTACAGCAACAGGATTTTATTTTAAAAAGTACAACGCAGGAAGCGAGATAAAGGTACGTAAGGCATTTTTATTCCATCTTGTTCATCTTGTAACAAGAACGAGCTAAGCCCCAAAATGATCCTCGATAAAAAAAGGGGGGGGGGGGGGGGTGCGAAGGATGCTGTTTTGCAAAGCCCTCCTGGTCATTTTGTGATATACAAGGCTGGTATCACCGAGGTAACGCCTTAATGTGATTTTTTTAGGGGGGGTGTTGTTGCAATCACAAAAACAAGACAGAAAAAAACGTTTGCGGTTTAGCTGCAGAAAGAGGGGGGTCGTTATGTGCGTTCGTATTTTTGGACATGCGTTTTCAGGTTCGGGGGAGAGAACGTAAATGCTAAGCATGGCTATTTCCCTGAAATGAGACGTAATTTGCGTTTAGTATTTCATTGAAATGTCGTGAAGAATATGATTTTTTGTCTGTTTATGAATATGGGATTTGATAGCGATGCAATTCCAATCGAAATCGGCATGGCCTGTGAAAGGTAAACGTCAAACCTGTCGTTTTTACTTCTTTTTGCGACAAATGTCAGTTTAATCACATTGATATGAATCGAGATGAATAAAGATTCTTTAATGTACCATGTAGGGCTAAAAAAAACAGACTTTGAGGTATACATTTGTATCTTTTTTTCCGCCTAAAATATTTAATTCCAAACTGTATAAATCGAAAAAGTGAAAAATCAATGGCATCAAATCATTCTACTCTTATTATTATTACGTTTTTCATCCAAACTAGCTTCTTCTTCTTTTCACATTTTCAGACCATCATTTCACCTTGAGCCATGGCGTTCACCTACCTCGCTGTGATACTCTCCGCCACCGTGATGCGCCAAGTTTCAGGTAATAGATGTGTGTATGCAGTTCTAAATCTTGTTGCGGTTCTATATGTGAGAACATTAACTCATTCACTGCTAGACAATGTGCAAAAATGTGTCCACTCCAGTGCCAGGGTTTTTGTCATTTTCACTCAAATTGCAGGATCCACAGAATATTGAGTTTTAGGATTATATAAACATTCAAAATAGCTAGTTAGAAATCTGAGACAATCTTTTTTAATCAGAAAAAAGAGGTAATTCCTAAATTAGATGGGTCTGGAGTTATCTGTGCTTGAAATGGGGGCGGCTGTACAAAATACAATACAATTGGTTTAAATAATAATAATAATAATAATAATAATAATAATAATAATAATAATAATAATAATACATTTAATTTTTAAGCGCCTTTCAAAACTTTCAAGGTCACTTTACAGTCACTGGATCAGTTTTTCTGTGGGTGAGCAGCGGCAGCCATATACGCCAGTATACACTCAACCCGGAATAACTCAAATAAATAAAAAAACTAGCCAGCTAGCTAATAAATAGCCAACAGATAGCCAGCTCGCTATGAGATAGCCATTAGATACCCAGCCAACTAGTTAGCTAGCCACGAGATAGCTAACAGACAGCCAGCTAGCTAGCTAATAGATAGCCAGCTAACTATCTAGCTAGCTAATAGATAGCCAGCTAACTAGCCAGCCAGCTAGCTACTACATAGCTAATAGATAGCTAGCTAACCAGGTAATATATAATAGGTCGGTAATAGATAATAGATAGGTAATAGATAAAATGATCCCCCCTAATTGTGCAGTTTTCCACGTGAAAGGACATTAAGTACTGTATGAGATGAAAGGGTAAAAATCTTAACAACAGCTGTAGCTGTAACAAAGCGCAAAGATGGACAACCCCCTCGTGGAAGGGAAAAAAAAAACGTTGTCAGAGGTCTGACCAGCGCTTTATCGGCACGCAAACAATAATAAAATAAAACCAGAAAAAAATCATGAATGGCGCTCTACAACATATTTTCAATTCGTGAATACATTCGGGAATGTCAGCGAATGAATTAATATTCATATATTTATAAGTTCTGACATTTTTTTTTCTTTTTTATTTCCAGGCATGAGCTTCATGATTCCTGAAACTGACACATCACCAACATCACCCCCAGAAGCTTACCCTCCGGACGGTCTGATCCACGCCGCCCTACAGAGTAAGGAATAGCTCAGTCATTCGCCATATTTCCGAAATGGCTCGCCAAAATAAAATATCTTGAATGAAAACTCAGCAGGCACGACCACCAATCCCACACGGGCGGCGCCAGATGTCAAGCGGAGCTTGTCGACTTCCACGGTTATTTCGCCAGGACTGCTCACCACGGCGCCGGGCTCGTCCTCCGCAGGCGGCCACGCGGGGTTAAGGAACCGCATGTCTTTCGTCCCCATCGAAGAGGAGACAACAACCACTCTCATCACCACCACCACCACGATAACCACGATGCACACGCCGGGTACCTTCATGAGTGCCGTGATCGTGATCGATTGTCATATTCTTACTCAGTTAGGGAATTAACATATTTTCCGGTATATAAGGCGCACCGGAGTATAAGGCGCACCCCCAATGAATGGCGTATTTTCAACATTTCTCCATATATAAGGCAAACCAGAGACGCACCTTCAATGAAAGCCACACGCGCCAGCGTTCACTCAACCCAGAAGTGACTCAAATAGATAGAAAGCTTACTAGCTAGCTAATATATATATACCGAATAGCTAGCTAGCTAGATTGATAGATTGCCAGCTAGATAGCAAAATAGAGAGCTAGCTAGCAGCCAGATACCCAATAGAGATCGAGCTAGCTAGCTAGATAGCTAACCAGCTAAATAGCAAATACAGAGCTTATAATAATAATAATAATAATAATAATAATAATAATAATAATAATAATAATAATAATAATAATAATAATAATACATTTAATTTATAAGCACCCTTCAAAACTCTCAAGGTCACTTTACAGTCACAGGATCAGTTTTTCTGTGGGTGAGCAGTGGCAGCCACACACGCCAGCGTTCACTCAACCCAGAATTAACTCAAATAGATAGAAAGCTAGCTCGCTAGCTACTATATAGCTAATAGCGAGCGAGATTGAAAAAAAATCCAAATATAATAATAATAATAATAATACATTTCATTTACTCACACCTTTCAAAACTCTCAAGGTCACTTTACAGTCACAGGATAAGTTTTTCTTTGTGGGTGAGCAGCGGCAGCCACACACGCCAGTGTATGCTCGACAAGAGAAAAAATATATATAATCTACCTGGTACTTATATAACCCCCTTCCCTGGATATATCATACGTGTCAACGTATACATTTTCCCAATATATTATGTTTTTTTTTAATCATAATTGTGAGTAATTGACCGTATTTTCCTGTATATAAGGCGCACCCAAAAGCCTTGATTTTCTTTAACAGATGACACACAGGTGCACCTTATAGGTGAAGTAATATTGAGCCTCAACTGGAAAATTGAGTAGTTTAAAATATAATGAGAATACACACCATAAAAAATAATAAAAATAATAATATTTATTTTTTTGTTTATTTATTTATTTATTTATTTATTTATTATCAGCCTGTGTGTTTTGGGTATTTTAGATGCTATAAAACGTTTTTCTGATGTCAGTTAGGAAACAAACAAATGGTGTCGGTTGTCCTTTAAAAAATAATAAAAATACACACCATAAAAAAAAATCATAATACAACTTTTTTTCATTCATTGGGGGTGCGCCTTATCGTACGGTGCGCCTTTTACACCGGAAAATACGATAGTTAAAAAAAAAAAACAATAAGAATAGATACCATAAAAAAATAATAATAGAAATGCTCTAAATAAATGTTGAATTCTTCAAATTCTTCAAAAATCAGTGTTGAATATCCTCTTTGTACAGTTCAGTGCAACACATCTTTGTCAGAAATGGAGGACATTGTCGGCTCACCATATTCCGCGTCGTCATCATCATCAATTATTTCCCCACTGGAATGCACCTACAGCATTACATTGTACGCAGGCTACGGCGTAGAAATTCAGGTCAAGTATAAATCGCAACGTCTTTTCTTTTGATAATTTCAATTTACATTCATTCCAAACACCATCTGCAAAAAATGAGATCCTTTCAGTATTTTAACATGACTTTCACTACCAGGTGAGAAAGATGAATCTAACCAAGGAGGAGTCCCTGATCATTTTGGGCCAGGGGGATTCAACACTCAAGCTATTAGCCAATGAGACCCTGATGAGGGAGGGTCAGGTGATTCGCAGTACCACCAATCAGGTCCACATCATGTACCGCAACGGCCGGTCGAACACCCACGGCAAGTTCTACCTGCACTATCGAGGTAAAATCTATTAACTGGCTAGCTAGCTGGCTGGCTATCTATTAGCTGGCTAGCTGGCTGGCTATCTGTTAGCTTTCTATCCAGCTAGCTAGCTCTCTATTAGTTAGCTGGCTGGTTGACTGGCTCTCTATTAGCTGTCTATTGATTAGCTAGCTAGCTAGCTGGCTATCTATTGGCTATTTAGTAGCTATCTAGCTAGCTAGTTTTTTATTTATTTGAGTGAACGCTGGCGCATGTGGCTGCCGCTGCTCACCCACAGAAAGGGACTATAAAGTGACCTTGAGAGTTTTGAAAGGAGCTTAGAAATTAAATGTATTATTATTATTATTATTATTATTATTATTATTATTATTATTATTGTTGTTGTTGTTGTTTTGATTATGATGATGATTATTATGATTATTATGATGATGATTATGCTTATTATTATTATGATGATGAGTATGATGATTATTATGATTATTATTAATATTTTTTTTATTATTGTTATTGTTGTTGTTGTTATGATTATGATGATGATGATGATTATGCTTATTATTATTAGGATTATTATTATGATGGTACTTATTATTATTATTATTATTATTATTATTATTATTATTATTATTATTATTATTATTATTAAAATGAAGCTTGAACAAAACTCAGAATCCTCTTTGTTGGCCAAGTGTGTAAAACACAAGGAATGTGTCTTCGGTAGAACACGCTGCACTAGTATCATACGTAGATACATATTGATTTATATAGCACTTCAACAACAACTGAAGCTGAATCGAAACAAGGGCACGAAAAAATCCTATTGGACCTTCCGCACCCTGCCCACCACCTCTTCCAGCGACTCCCCTCAGCACACCAAATCCAGCAAACATTTAAAGAGCTTCTTCCCCCGTCGCTATTAACTCTTTAAACTGTAATCCAAATATAACTGTAGTGCCTCTTTGCAATGTTTTTTTTTATGATGATACTAGTGCAGCGTGTTCTACCGGAGACGAATTCCTTGTGTGTTCTACATACTTGGCCAATAAAGATGATTCTGATTTTGATTCTGAAAGCGCTCACATGGACCTTAGTGTGGTGATTGTGATTGGTACTTGTGTACGTGAGACCTACAACTACTTGGCAACCGGTTCAGGTTGTACCCGGAAGACAACTGAGACCCATCTCACAGATGGGCAGATGACTCTACATTTGATCCTCTCTTGTCTTTCAGCTTTTCTGTTGTCCTGCACTTTTCCTCATTCTCCCGAAAGCGGCGGAGTGACCGTGACCGACATCCATCCCGGCGGTCAGGCTCACTTCCATTGCGATCCGGGTTTTCAAGTCCGCGGCCACGAGGTGGCGACGTGCGTCAACACCACACGACCGCACTGGAGCACACCTGAACCGCAGTGCGTTGGTCAGTGAGCTTATTTGGGATGCCCTAAATGTCAAAACGGGTGAAGGCGGAGCATAGCGTGAAACGATAGGTGGGATGTGATGTTTGTGTTTCCTCAGCTGTGTCGTGCGGGGGGTGGATTCGTAATGCGACTGTGGGGCGCATATTGTCGCCACCCCCTCCGTCGGTTGCCAACCACAGTAATGGAAACAATCTGAGCTGCCATTGGTTACTTGAGGCCAAGGAGGGTCACAGACTCCACTTGCATTTTGAGAGGATCGCGCTGGATGAAGATGATGATAAGTATGTTTTATTTATTTATTTATGTGTTCATTCATTTATTCATTCATTCATTTGGTTATATATGCATATATTTATGTGTTTATTTATTTGTTTATTGGTGTGTTTGGTTATTTATTTATGTATTTATTTTTTATTTTTTTATTTTTTTATTTGTTTGTTTGTTTTTATGTATGTATTTATTTTATTATTATTTCATTTATTATTTATTAGCTATTTCTCTATTTATGAATTTATTTATCTGTGTGTTGGACTGTTTATTTATTTTCCTGTTTGTTTATTTATTTATTGGATATGTATTTATCTATTTAGTTTTATATTTAATCATTTTTAAATTCATTTATTTGTTTTTCTTCTTTATTTATGTATTTATGTATTTATTTATTTGGTTATTTGGTTATTTATTTATTATTATTTTATTTATTATTTATTAGCTATTTCTGTATGTATGAATTTATTTGTGTGTTCGGCTCTTTGTTTGTTTATTTTTCTGTTTATTTATTTATTCATTCATTTATTTATTTATTTATTTATTTATGTGTTCATTCATTTATTCATTCATTCATTTGGTTATATATGCATATATTTATGTGTTTATTTATTTGTTTATTGGTGTGTTTGGTTATTTATTTATTTATTTATTTATTTATTTATTTATGTATTTGTTTGTTTGTTTGTTTTTATGTAGGTATTTATTTTATTATTATTTCATTTATTATTTATTAGCTATTTCTCTATTTATGAATTTATTTATCTGTGTGTTCGACTGTTTATTTATTTTCCTGTTTGTTTATTTATTTATTGAATATGTATTTAGTATAGTAATAGTGTATCTATTTAGTTTTATATTTATTTAATCATTTTTAAATTCATTTATTTGTTTTTTTTTCTTTCTTTATTTATTTGGTTGGTTATTTATTTATTATTATTTTATTTATTATTTATTAGCTATTTCTGTATGTATGAATTTATTTGTGTGTTCGGCTCTTTGTTTGTTTATTTTTCTGTTTGTTTATTTATTTGTTGGTTATTTATTTATATATTTAGTTTTCTATTCATTTAATCATTTTTAAATTCATTCAGCTATTTGTTTTTTGTCATTTATTTATTTATGTATGTATTTATTTATTTGTGCATTCATGTACAGTATTTGTTTATGTATGTGTGTATGCTTGTTTATGTATGTATGTTTTTATGTATTTATTTATTGGTGTGTTTGTTATTTCCTTTGTTCTTTTTTTATATATGTTTATTGATTTGTTTGGTTATTTATTTTAGTTATTTATTTATTTAGCTATTTGTGTATTTTGGTATTTATTTATTTTTGTGTTCAGCTGTTTGTTTATTTATGTATGTTTATTTATTTATTTATTTATTTGTTTATTTTTTTGTCTGGTTATTTGTTTATTTATTTAGTTTTCTAATTATTTCAGAATTTTTAAATGTATTTTTTAATGTATTTGTCCATTAATATATTGATTGTTACTTTATTTATTTATTCATTTTATTTTGTTTATTGGAACACTAATTGCATATGCCATGCATTTTCTCCCCTTGAGGTTGATTGTGCGCAGCGGCAACAGTTCGCTATCACCACTTCTCTTCGACTCAGATATGGACGATGTGCCCGAACATGGACTACTGAGTGAAGGCACCTCCCTCTACTTGGAGCTCACGGCTGATTCGTCTTCCATCCCTCTCCTCTTGGCGCTGCGATATGAGGGTGAGCGTCAACGCTGGAAATGTCCATATTTGGAGCACCCATCTTTCTCCCCTTTAAAAAAAAAATCATGATTTTATTTCTTAATTGTTTTTTTTTTTTTTTTGCTAGCATTTGATGATGAGCACTGCTGGGAGCCGTACATGCCACATGGCAACTTCAGCAGTAGTGACATTACCTACCAGCTGGGCACCACGGTGACCTTTAGCTGCTCGCCCGGTTTTGTCATGGAACAGGGCTCCGCCACTATTGAGTGTGTGGACCCCAGCAACCCACATTGGAATGATAGCGAGCCGGTGTGCAAAGGTATGATGCTGTGTGACTCTGTTTTTTTGTTTTCACAATGTTTGGGCACATATACAGTGATACCTTGGCTTACGAACTTAATTGGTTCTCAGACAGAGTGTGTAAGGCAAAAAGTGTGTATCCCAAAAACTAATTTCACATAGAAAACCATTAAAATGAGAATAATCTGTTCCCAGGTCCCCATAAAACATAATTTTCTACTAAATAAGCCTTAAAACGACACAAAATATACCTTATTTTATGTATAATAAATGTGTTATGTTATTATAATTAAAGAAATAAACTTTACTGTATAATAAAGTCGTTTTATTGACCTTTGTGATGATCGTTGATGGCTTGATGGAATGGAGTGGCTGGTTTCATCAGCATTAAACATTTGATGAGGAATGTAGCCTTCTTCTTTCACCATCTTGAGGAATGATCCCTTGTCGGTGCTTTCTCTGCGATAATTTTACCTAGTTCCTCATCAATAGTGTTCTGTTTAGCTGGGTTCTGTTTAGCTAGGTTTTTGCATCAAGTGTACAGATGGCTTGTGCGGGTTATTTGTGGAGCCTGATTGATGGGATATTTTAACCTTGCAGTCTACACTCTGTTTACCAAGGTAAATTTTTCATAAATTTAACGTTCGTAAACCGAAAAGTTCGTAAGCCAAGGGGTTCGTAAACCGAGGTATCACTGTACTTTACCTTGTCTTTTTTTGCAGGAGCGTTTTTGTCTTTTTTCCTCGACTTCTTTTGTCCACCATCTTGATCCTTTTACTTCTTTTGCTTGACTTTGTTTTCTTCCAGTCCAAATTTCACTGTTTTCTATCCACTTTGTCACTCTCTCTCTGTCGTCTGCCTGTCTCTTTAATGTTTAAACCACCTCCCCTCACTGCTGCGTTCTTGACCAATCACGTGGCTTTAACCGAAGACTAGAGGCGGGAAATACAGGACAAAAAAAAATGTCGGCGGCCATTTTCTTTTTTTCGAGAATGGCTTCACTCTGTGTGTTTTCCTTCAGAGGTTTTAACTTTTGTCGTCGGCCATCTTGCCTTACCGATATCGAGCTAAAATCACCTTGCATCATGATGCAATTTCTGCCTTTTTCATCCGTACCGTGTCTTTTAGCTTTGTGTGGAGGGGAGCTAACGGATCCGTCCGGTACCATCTTGTCTCCCGATTGGCCTCAGAGCTACTCGAAGGGTCTGGATTGTTTATGGCAGATCCACGGCAATGAAGAGAAGCGTATTGAACTGGACATCCATATGTGAGTCTGATTTTTTTTTTTTTTTAAGATATATTTTTTTCCCGCTCACCCTGGTCATTCGCTTACGTAACGGTGGTGCGTGTGTGAAAAGTTTCCTCTCTTCACTTCTTTTCATTTATCTAGCTATCGATCTGGCTATCTAGCTAGCCATATAGCGATCTAGCTGGCTACTTAGCTAGTTAGTGATTTGCTATCTAGCTAGTTAGCTACCTCATAGCTATCTATTAGCTAGCTAGCTAGCTTTCTATCTATTTGAGTTATTCCGGGTTGAGTGAGCGCTGGCGCATGTGGCTGCCGCTGCTCACCCACAGAAAAGCCTATTCTGTGATTGTAAAGTGACCTTGAAAATTTTGAAAGGCGCTTAGAAATTAAATGTATTATTTATGTATTTATTTATTAAGTTATTTTTTATTCATGTATTTAGTTATTTATTTAGTTATTTATTTAGTTATTATTTTAGTTGTGGCTGTGAAGGCATTTTGGATCTATTTTGGTCTTTTGAATTGATACACAAGGTCAACTCACAAATAGGATTGCATGTTATTTATTTACTTATTTTTGTATTTATTTATTTGTCTATTTATTTATAATATAATAATAATAATAATAATAATAATAATAATAATAATAATAATAATAATAATAATAATAGTACATTTCATTTCTAAGCGCCTTTCAAAACTCTCAAGGTCAATTTACAATCACAGGATAAAGTTTTTCTGTGAGTGAGCAGCGGCAGCCACATGCGCCAGTGTTCACTTAATCCCGAAGTTACTCAATTAGATCGAAAGCTCGCTAGCTAGCTAATGGATAGCAAATAAATAGCAAAGAATAGATAGCCAGATAGCCAACAGCTAGACGGCTTACATCCAGCCAGCTAATAGCTAGACAGCTAATCGCTAGCTAGCTAGCTAATGGATAACTAATAAATAGCTAATAGATACCCGACAGCTTACAGCCAGCCAGCTAATAGCTAGCTAATGGATAGCTAATAAATAGATAATAGTATTTATGTAGTTAGTTAGTTAGTTAGTTAGTTAGTTAGTTAGTTAGTTAGTTAGTTAGTTGGTGGCTGTGAATACATTTTGGATCTATTTTGGTCTGTTGAATTGCTACACAAGGTCAACACACAAATAAATAGGAATGCATGTTTTCAAGAAGTGCTGGTGTGGTGCAATATATGATATTTTTGTTTTCTTATTATTTTCTTCTTTTTTTTTTCTCTCAAAAAGCTTAAATATTCGTCACATGGACGTGTTGACCATTTTTGATGGCCGCGATCTCATGTCCCACGCCATCGGTCAGTACCTGGGTTCCAAAGAACGCTTCCAAGTTGTATCCGGTGGATCGGAAGTCACTATTCAATTTCAAAGCGATCCGGAGGATTCAAGTTTCATTCTAAGTCAGGGATTCTTGATTCATTACCGCGGTAAGCTTACAAGTATATTTTCCCAAAACGTGTACTTTAGAGCATAGTTAACACGATGCAAAATGTCCGTTGGCAGAGGTTGAGCCAAACGATACGTGTCCGACTCTCCCTCAAATCGAATTTGGGTGGATCAGCTCGTCCCATTCTTCCCCGGTGAGAGGAAGCGTCTTGACCTATCAGTGCCAACCAGGATATGACATCAGTGGCTCTGACATCATCACCTGTCAGTGGGATCTTTCCTGGAGCAGCAGTCCGCCCTCCTGTGTCAAAGGTCAGGGTCCACTGCGCTCGTTTTCAATGCAGTGAATATTGCGAAAATCCCCAAATAAATAATAATAAAAGCATTAGTCTTGTCGAAATGAAACTCCTCATGCTCACTTCGACAGAGTCCTCAACATTAGATGCAATGTGAGGGAAAATACATTTTTTTTTGGGGTGTAATCAAAACAACTTTCTGTTTTTATTTCAGTCCAACAGTGTCCTGACCCGGGAGAGGTCGTCAACGGCGCTCGCTCCGTACGCCCAGAAGCCGGTTTTGCGGTGGGAACCATCGTGCGCTTCTCCTGTAACCAAGGTTACCAGTTAGAGGGCCCCAACCAAATTTCCTGTCACGGTCGAGACACCGGTACCCCCAAATGGAACGACCATAGCCCAAAGTGTGTCTGTAAGTGTCATTGGATCTATTAGCTGGCTACCTAACTAGCTAGCTATTTGCTATTTATTAGTTCTTTAGTTAGCTCTTTGCTATTAATTAGCTATCTATTAGATATCTGTTAGCTGCCTGGCTGGCTGGCTATCTAGCTAGCTATCTATTAGCTGTCTGGCTGGCTATCTAGCTAGCTACTATATGTATTAGCTATGTATTGGCTATCTATTAGCTAGCTGACTAGCTTTCTATCTATTTGAGTTACTTCCGGGTTGAATGAACGCTAGCACGTGTGGCTGCCGCTGCTCACCCGCAGAAAAACGTATCCTGTGACCTTGACAGTTTTGAAAAGCGCTTACAAATGAAATGGATTATTATTATTATTATTATTATTATTTCTGCCCCCTCTTTGTTGTATGAAGCAGTTTTAGATGAAAGAGGAGAGGATCAAAGCGTCCTTTTCACCAGTGGATCATGGTGAAATGTGCACGTCTGCTACAAGCTAAATGTTGAAAGCAAACACGAAGCTGTAGCATCCACTGATGAAAAGAGATTGTCTCACATCGCCCGTCCCACAGTAAATCAGCTTCAATTCTAAGCCGCGACAGCCGCAGACTGTCCAACAGCACCGACCTTTCCGCTGAACAAAACGGGGCTGTAAAAATGCTGCCCATTACAGGCGCAAAAAAAGTACAATCGCCCCAGAGCTGTCCAGCGATGACAGTCAAATGGCACCGACATTCTTCCCAAATCAAAAACGGCATATCCATGCTGACAAAAAAGGCGCAACCACGCCTCCTCGATGAATCTCATGGCCAAAAATGCTTAAAAAAACAATCCGTATCTGTTACAAAAGACACACAACAACACAAAGTGACAAAAAAACACAAAAACAACAACAACAAAAGCAAGGATGGTGAGAGCACTTGCTGACAGTTGCCTACTCGGGCGCCATCTTGGATTTCCTTTGGTGCTGCTTACTCAAGCGCCATCTTGGATTTCCTTTGGTGCTGCTTACTCGGGCGCCATCTTGGATTTCCTTTGGACTTTCATCATCCTGCTCCACCGCCATCCAAATCCACTTTGACTATGTGACTATCCTCTCTGTGTTTTATTTCTAGTAAAATATGATCCATGCCCTAACCCTGGCGTCCCGGACAACGGCTACCAAACGTTGTACAAGCACAGCTACCAAGCGGGAGAAACTCTGCGTTTCTTCTGCTATGAAGGCTACGAGCTCATTGGTGAGGTGATTATCAGCTGCGTTCCTGGACATCCATCTCAGTGGAACAGCCCGCCACCATTTTGTAAAGGTAAATAGCGAAAAAGAGTAATAATTCAATGGCATTGTGACAGATTGGCGATTTATTTTGACACCATGTCCTTTATTTCACACAGTGGCCTATGAGGAGCTTCTAGATGATCACAAATTAGAGGGTGGTTATATTTCATCTTCTCTTTCCGTGGCAGTCCATCTTTTAAGGCCGTCGTAGTCAATAACTCTAATCGGGAATAGTGGATGACTTGATTTTCGGTTCTAACAGAGAGACCAATCATTTCCATGTGACTAATGCTTTTTGTTCATCTCGTAGTGTCTCAATCATTCGAGCCCTCCCATCAGATCCTGAGTGAGAACATCGCACTTGCAATCATTCTGCCCATCATCCTGGTTATCCTCCTGATTGGAGGCATTTACATGTACTATACAAAGTAATTATTACCGCTCGTTGTTTTAACTAACACAGTGATACCTCGGCTTAAGAACGCTTTAGCTAACAAACTTATCACTTTACGGACATTAAATTCGGATACACACAGCAGTGAGCAGGGGGAGGGGTTACAGAAACACACACACACACACACACACACACGAAAGGGAGACGACAGAGCTTGAAACAAAAAAAAAGTGAAATGGTGAGAAAATGGATAGAAAACACAGTGAAACTTGGATTTGTTGATAGTTCAAAGGCTGAGTGTAGACTGCACGGTTAAAATATTTCATCAATCACAAATAGAATGCAATAAATAAAAACAATTATAAATAGAAACGAGGGAGAACTACACAGAAAACCAGCTATTAATGAAGTTTCCTGCATCTGTTGCAATATCACAACTTCCAAGATGTACAACCTAGAGCTCCTTGAAACACTTTATGCAAAAATGTATCCATTCCATCAAGCCATCAACGACCACCACAAAGGTAAATAAAACAACTTTATGATACAGTACAGTTTATTTCTAAGTACAATACCATCGCACATTTATTATATATATAAAATAAGGTATATTTTGTGTAGTTTTAAGGTTTATTTAGTCGAAAATTATGTTTTATGGGGACCTGGGAACGGATTATTCTCATTTTAATGGTTTCCTATGGGAAATTAATTTTTGGAATACACACTTTTCGCCTTACACACACTTTCTGGGAACTGATTAAATTCGTAAGCCAAGGTATCACTGTACCGCCGCGCTTGGATACCTGGTTGCGAATTTATGGGATGACATGAAATGATATTTTCTTTCCCCTTTAGCATCTGCAGGCTAGAATGGAAGCCACTCTTCTGGAAGTCTCTTTCGCACACACACTCTTACAGTCCCATTACAGTCGAGTCGGATTTCAACAACCCTCTTTATGAGGCGGGGGTGAGGAAATCTTCCATTGTCTTGCTTTGTTTTGATAATTATGCTAATGTGTTTGTTGTATTTGTCAGTATTTGTCAACCTTTGTTAAGCACGTTTTTTACATTGGAAAAAAAATGCGGCACACTACTAACCAAAAATGTTATAAAATGACACTCTGAACAGTATATTTAACAATATAATTTCTCAATTTATGTATTTATACTCAGTCAGTGTGAAACTACTAGGTACCGACGCTCCCCATCTTACGAATATTCGAGTTATGAATAACATATGAATATTTTTGCGGGTACAATAATAATAATAATACATTTCATTTCTAAGCGCCTTTCAAAACTCAATATGTTAGTGATGTGTCGTTCGTGAACGAGCCGGTTCTTAGAGCCGGATCTCTGAAGTGAACGAAGAGAGCTGGCTATCTGGCTATCTATTAGCTATTTATTAGCTGTCCATTAGCTAGCTGGCTAGCTATTAGCTGTGTAGCTGGCTGACTGTTAGTTGGCTAGCTGTTGGCTATCTGGCTATTTATTAGGTATTTATTAGCTATCCTTTAGCTAGCTCGCTAGCTATTAACTGGCTGTATATTTGCTGGCTAGCTATCTGGCTATCTATTCGCTATTTATTTGCTATCCATTCGCTACCTAGCTAGCTATTAGCTGTCTAGCTGACTTGCTGTTAGCTGTGTATCTGGCTAGCTGTTGGCTATCTGGCTATATATTAGCTATTTATTTGCTATCCATTAGCTAGCTAGCTCGCTTTCTATCCATTTGAGTTACTTCGAGGTTGAGTGAACGCTGGCGCATGTGGTTGCCGCTGCTCACCCACAGAAAAACTTATCCTGTGCCTGTAAAGTGACCTTGAGAGTTTTGAAAAGCGCTTATAAATGAAATGTATTATTATTATTATTATTATTATTATTATTATTATTATTATTATTACAGTAGGTGTGAATTTATTTGACGACTGTTAGAACGTCTGTGTTTTATACTTCCCCGTTTTATACATTCCATCCAAAATTATAGCGCTGAAGCAACGTACGAACAAATTCACCTTACGAACTACCGCCCGGAAACGTATCTCGTTCGTAAAATGGGGAGCGTCTGTAAATGTCATAGGTTGAGATTGTTTCTGATTGCCTGCTTTTTTTGTTTTTCACAGGATACACGGGAGTATGAAGTTTCCATTTAAAGGCCAAATTATCTTTGGAAAGAATTGCATTGTTTGAAATCTCCTTTGCTTTTATTTATAATTCATCAATTTTACGACCACTATGTATTGATTTTTTTTGTTTGTAATTGAGAAAGCCCTATTTTGATTTGTTCGATCTTGATTGATCGTCAGTTAATGTTGCATTGGGACTTGTGCCTTACAAGGGTTAACAAATTGACTCCAGCGAAATAAAAAAAGGGCATGGGGACAGAAGAATTGTTTCTTTGTTTTTCGTTTGTGTGTAGTGAGGCCAAAATCTTAAAAAAAAAATGGTAATATAAATACAGTAAAGTCTCGTTATATCGATAGTATTGGTTATATCGATAGTACTGCTTATTACGATACTATTTTCATTTCCCGGCAAATTTCTAGTCTTTTATGATATAATTAGTTCCGGTTAGTACGATACCCGGTTATTACGATAATCCGGTTACTACGATGCCCTTTTCATCTCCCGCCAGCCAATTTGGTCTACTTATATCGATACAAAAGCAGCGTAAAGCTGAATCGATATTTGCTTAAAGGACAACCGACATCTCCGGACAAGTTTTGTCCATAATTTGTAAAATGGCTTCAAATGACTTCTACTGAGCGTATTTTACAAAGATTCCATCGCATATAGCTATATTTTACGTTTTAAGACTCGCGCTGAATATTCAGGAAGTCTTGTTTTTGAGTTGGTGACGAGTCCGTACGTGACGTCACTGAAGGAACGCCCCAGACCGAAAAAAGGATACATTGTAGCAGGATCGGATATATCAACAGTCCGGTTATATCGATACTTTTTTCCGACTCCCGAGAATATCGATATAACGATACTTTACTGTACATGATGAGCAAATGTTCCACTCATGACCAAACAAAACACACTTGAATGTTTTGTGCTTGTTTTTGTGGCTCGCGTCACAAACGGAAACGTGTGCTTGTTTGTCGTTTTTGACTCACTTTGTCTCTGTGTAAAATACACACAAACACAATGAATGTAAATATGATGACTTGATATTGGCTGAGGTTGATAATGTATACAGTATATACAATACAGTACTAAATTCAATATATATACATATACAGTAAACCTCATATTTACACTTTTAAATGGTGACGGGAGGTTGTATATTTTCACAAAAATAGATCATGAAAATTCTGTGCCAAAATGTCATGTTAAATAATGTCCTTAAGTGTTTCATCTGTTGTTGAAGTAGCGTTTACAAAGGCCAGTGTTTACATTTTATGCTTTGGTTTGTGTAAGCTCCCAGTCGTACAGGAGTGGTCCATCGATGAAAAGGTTTCTTCAGCCGTCATCTGTACTTTTTTGAAGGTGTCGGATGTTTCGCTTCTTATCCAAGACGCTTCGTCAGCAAACTAAAGTCTTACCGGTAGTTTCGGCCCTATATGGGGCAGTAGGGATAAAAATAGGGCCGAAACTACCAGTATATGGGGCAGTAGGGATATATATATAGGGCCAAACTACCAGTAAGACTTTATTTTGCTGACGAAGCTTCTTGGATAAGAAGCGAAACATCCGACACCTTCAAAGAAGTACAGATGACGGCTGAAGAAACCTTTTCATCGACTTTATGCTTTGCTGTTTCTGATAAACAGCCATTGTCTCATAATATATTGTACATGGAAAGTTGAGGATATGAATGTCATAATGCTTAAAGCACGCACTGATTGTAAATGATATTGCTTCTGCTCAATTTTATCATTTATCATTATAGGTATTGACATATCAGATTTGATGTTGTATGCACTATGTTGATGAAAAAAAAAATAATACAACCCTGGCTGTTTTTTGCTGTAAGGCATTATGTATTTATTTAAAATGGATTGTTTGGCTCGTACACTGTGCCAAATGGGAGCTGCTGGAGGCTGTCGCGTGGTAGATGTAATTATAATACGTAGCATTTTTTTTTTTGCTTCATATACGATTACATTGTTTTATAGGCGGTAATTTTATGGCGGAATTGGAAAATAAAGTCTGTGTTGAATGGCGTAAAATCTGTTGTGATGTCATTTTTATTATTAATGATTTTATAAGCATGGTGCAATATAGTGCAAAAGGGACAATTGCATGGGGTACAGGTGGGAATTCTTTATTTGATTTAATTTGTCTTAAATTATTCTTAAACTACAATAAGTGAACGAAAACTACCCAGATTTTAAAGTAAAGTGTAAATAAATATTGGATTGATTCGCCTTTACTATCTATAGCCTCACAGTGGAGAAATGTACATTTCATATATGTATTCCAAATGTGTTGTATAATAGAGATTAAATCGTTGTAGTAGCAGTCCTAGAATTACTTTGTGTTTTATTTACTATTTTTTTAGAGTTTTTGAATGAAATAAACAACGGGGATTTTTCCATGACATAACATGCTTGATTAAAAGCATGTCGATGGGTCGAAGTGTTGTTAGTTTTTAATTCGATAGGGGGCAGTAACCAATGATTCTTAAACTACAACAACGGTGAACTAAAACTACACCGATGTCAAAGTACTGTAAAGTGTAAATAAATATTGCATTGAATTAGCCTTTACTAGTCTCACAGTGGGGAAATTTACATTTCATATTATGTATTTCAAATGTGTTGTATACATTGAGATTAAATCGTTGTAGTAGCAGTCCTATAATTTACTTTGTGTTTCATTTACTATTTTTTTTGTTTTTGAATGAAAGAAACAACGGGGATTTTTTCCATGACATAACATGATTGATTAAAAGTTTAGGAATCACCTCGAAGGGTCGAAGTGTTGTGAGTTTTTAATTCGATAGGTGTCAGTAACGTGTCGATGTTTCGTTTAAACCGCGTCATTGAAGTAGTAGAAGAAGAAAAAAACCGGAAAAACTGTCGTGCCGTCATAATCGAATGACCCAGTTAGCTGCTAAGATTAACTGAAAAATCCGAAAGGCAAACAATAAATTTGCTTACGCTGTCTCTAAATACGTACTTCTTTTTATAATGACTCTTTAACGCAGTCGTATTTTGCGAGCACAAAGAATGTGAAAACAATAATTTTACGAAGCGAAATTGATGATTCGATGTTGCTATTTTGATTAGCTACGCTAGCCAACACACAAAAATGAATCGTCGAACGTTACTTTCGCTCTCGTTCAACTAGAAAGGTTTATCTTATTCAATACGAGCATATGTATTGTTCTCGGGCCGGTTAGTAAATAGGCAGTGAAAGTGGTCAAAGGATACTTCCATTCTCAGGATCCTTTTGATGTTCAGTGTCGTAAGTACTTTCTATTATCAACTATATACAAAGTCATAATACCGACCAGACGAACTGATATGTCAGGTTTTGTCGCGTGTGTTTACTTAAAGGACAACAGACACCATTTTTTGTTTCCCAACTGACATCAGAAAAACGTTTAATAGCATCTAAAATACCCAAAACACGCAGGCTGATATTTTTAGTCAAATGCAAAACACCAATAAAAATGACTTAAAGTGTCCTAAAACTACTTCAAAATGACCTCAGAAAGTTTGTTGCAGAAGGCCCCGCCCCCTTGTTCCTGACGTCACACCAGGACATCTTGCCTTGCTAGAAAATCAAAACAATGGCTTCAGATTCGGAGAAGATGCTTTCTTGTTACTCATCCAGTTATGACTATGATTCAAATAGTTCTGAAGAGGAAAGTATAAATGTTTGCAATCGATTAAAAAAGTTCTTCCATCTCATTTTGAGGCGTCTGGGCTCCAATGTTGCGCCCAGAAAATGCACAAGATGGCGCACAAGCTCCATTGGAAATGGGCTGATTTGTCTGCTGGGAATTTGTGTCAACTCGTATCAAATAGTAGTCTTGGTGTAACACACAACGATTCACCATTGTGTTATTTATGTAGTTTTCCTTCTAATTCCGCGATCAACACGAAGTTTTCAGACCAAACAAAGTACCCAAAATGCATTGTGTGTCACATTCTCGGTCAGGGGCGTTCCTTCAGTGATGTAACGTGAGGACTCGTCATCAACTCAAAAACAAGACTTCCTGAATATTCATGCGCGAGTATTAAAACGTAAAATATAGCTATATGTTGTGGAATCTTCGTAAAATACGATCATTAGAAGTCATTTGAAGTGATTTTACAAATTATGGACACAACCGTCGGTTTTCCTTTAAATTAGTCCTGAAGCTCTGCTGTTCAATATTTTTATCAACTTAAAAAACACATTTACCTTAACCCCACTCCACATATCAATGTCCATATATTTGCCTAACATTCACCAAAAAAATGAGCTTGAATCCTCCGCTCTATTTTCATTCTTATCGTCCCTAAAAACCAAGTGAGTTGACAAAGTACTCGTTCCGTTCTATTGCATTAAAACGACCTGCTTTGTGTGATTGCAGTCGAAAAGAAACCAATCAGTTCCATGTCTGCTGAGGCGTCCGTCGGCAGTCATGCTGCAAACACTGCCCAGTCTGCTGTTCTCCAGCCTGATTTCCAGAGAACTGTTGAAGACAGACATCAGGGTCTTTTGGGATGCAAATATGTCAAGTTAAATGTGGGTGGTTCACTCCATTATACAACTGTCCAGACATTAACCAAGGAGGAAAGCCTGCTGCACAGCATTTGCAATGGAGCAACCGAGGTCAACATTGACTCAGACGGTGAGTGGAGTCCAAAAACATTGACGATTTACAATAGGGGTGTCAAAGTCATTTTTTTTGCCGCGGGCCACATTGTAGTTATGGTTTCCTCTCGAGGGCCGTTATGAATTTGGGGAACGACATTAGAATGTTTAAATCCTTTCAAATATTACATAGAGAGCACACAGCAAATTAATGAATAACTCGTTTTCAAATCTGAAGTCAAGAATAATGACTTTTTTGTCGTTGACATCCAAAAATATGAAATTTTGGCTCAGATTATAGCAATCATCATGGAATTTAACAAGTTTGATTTGCTTTCGCGGGCCGAAAAAAATGATGTGGCGGGCCGGATTTGGCCCGCGGGCCTTGACTTTGACACATGTGATTTACAAAATTTCAAGCCTCCGCCATATGCGACATAGGTTGCCAATTTCAAATTGGTCCTCAGCGGAACCCCTTCCAATCCTGAAAACCAAGTCCCCGTGACTGACTGCTTCTCATTCTACATCAGGTTGGGTGATTCTAGATCGAAGTGGTCGACATTTTGGGCTGATTTTGAACTTCCTGCGGGATGGATCGGTACCGCTTCCTGATGACCACAGAGAACTGGATGAGATCCTGAAGGAGGCCAAATACTACAGGGTTCAGGGGCTTATCGAGCACTGTGTCAACGCCATGCAGGTAACGTGCTTCCTAGTTTTTTTTTATTTTGACTTAAGGAACATGAACGAACATGACCATTATTTGTTCTGACTGCAACAAGTATTTTTCTCCGCTTTAGAAGCAAAAGGACATATTTGAAAGTGTGTGTCGCATCCCAATGATCACGTCAGTCAAAGAAGAGCAGCGGATGATTGCGACGTGCAGAAAGGTGCCCACCATACTGTGTTTATTCATTCAGGAATTATGTTATAATTTTACGGGGAGGCGGCACGGTGAACGACGTGGTCCGCCTCACAGTGCAGAGTTACCAGGTACGATTTCAGCCTGCGGCATTGTGGGTTTTCTGCGGGTACTTCGGTTTACATGGCAAAAACATGCATGGTCGGTTTTTGTCATTGTCACTCGGATTCCAGGACCTACAGAATATTGAGTTTTAGGCCTACATAAACATTCAATGCAGTGTTAGAAACCTTAGACTCTCTTCTTTCATCAGAAAAATAAACAGTTAATTCCTAAATTATATGGGTGTGGAAGTATCTGAGCTTGAAATGAAGGCAGCAGTCCAAAATACAACGCAATACATAACATATTGGTTTCTATAATAATAATGATAATTATTGTAATACATTTCATTTATAAGCGACTTTCAAAACTCTCAAGGTCACCTTACAGTCACAGGATAGTTTTTCTGTGGGTGAGCAGCGGCAGCCACATGCGCCAGTGTTCACTCAACCTCAACTCAACAAGTAACTCAAATAGATAGAAAGCTAGCTAGCTAGTAGATAGCAAATAAATAGCGAACAGATAGGCAACAGCTACCAACTAAACAGCTTACAGCCAGCCAGCTAGACAGCTAACAGCCATCCAGCTAGCCAATGGGTAGCTAATAAATAGCTAATAGATAGCCAACAGCTAGCCAGCGAAGAACCAGACAGCTAACAGTTAGCCAGCCAGCCAATTGATAGCTCATAAATAGCTAATAAATAGCTGCCAGATAGCCAGCAAACAACCAGTCAGCTCGACAGCTAACAGTTAGCCAGCCAGCTAATGGATCTGTTATAAATAGCTAATAGATAGCCAGCTTTAACAACAGCTGAGGCTGGAACTAAGAGCTAACATGGGGCGGGGGGAATGGAAATGCTGCCCCCTTGTGGAAGAGAAAAAAAAACATTGCCAGAGGTCTGGCAAGCGCTTTATCGGCAACCAAGCATGAAAAAACAAACTAATTCGTGAATGGCGTTCCAAGTCATATTTTCACTTCCTGAATAAATTTGTGAATGGCAGTGAAAGAGTTAAAAATAAAAAAATAACTTGCAACTGTGGTTTTATTTTAATTTATTGTTTTCTTTTCTTCCAGCCGGTGGTGAAATTGCAAAACAACAGAGGAAATAACAAGTACTCGTATACCAGGTAAAATGGCGGATATATATATATATATTTTGTTGTTGCTCAATCTCACATCACATCAAGACATCTCCTTGAAAGAGCTTGAAACTTTTATTTTGTATACCTGTATTTTTGTTACCAGCAATTCAGACGACAACTTGTTGAAAAACATCGAACTTTTTGACAAACTCGTACTGCGCTTCAACGGCCGCGTCCTGTTCGTCAAAGACGTTCTCGGGGATGAGATTTGCTGCTGGTCTTTTTACGGCGAAGGTCGTAAAATAGCTGAAGTATGCTGCACGTCCATCGTCTATGCCACGGAGAAGAAGCAGACCAAAGTAAGGATCAAAAAGACACCATTTTATCACTTATAAAAACCTTCACAAAGAGCTATTACAGTGATACCTTGGCTAACGAACGCTTTAGCTTACGCACATTAAATTCGCCAGAGTATAGTCTTGGCATACAAACTAGTTTTCGACTAACTAATCAAACCACACGGAGCGCCACGGTGGCTGGTATACTACACTGTAAAACCCAACAAGTTGAAAGTACTCAATTTTTTTATGGCAACTGATTACGTCAAAATTTTTGAGTACAGTTTACTCAAAAGTTTTGAGTAACCTGTAACCTGTTTTGAGTAACCTGTACAGGTTACTCAAAACTTTTGAGTAAACTATACTCAAAAATTTTGACGTAATCAGTTGCCATAAAAAAATTGAGTACTTTCAACTTGTTGGGTTTTACAGTGTAGTTTTCCACACCCCCTCTGTTTGAGTGCAGACGTGGTTTGTTATCGTGTGGAGTACTTTTGCTATTATGGGACCGAAAAAGACCCCATCACAGGATTGTGTTAAGCCGAAGAGGACACAAAAGAAAATTATAGTCGAGCAGAAGAAGGAGATCATCGAAAAACATGAACGAGGTGTGCGTTTGTGGGACATTATTATACTGTACTGTTATATTGTGGGACATTATTATACTGTACAGTTTATTTCTTTACTTACAATACAGTAGCACATTTATTATACATAAAATTAGGTATATTTTGCGTAGTTTTTAGGCTTATTTAGTAGAAAATTATGTTTTATGGGGACCTGGGAACGGATTATTCTCATTTTAATGATTTCCTATGTAAAATTAATGTTTGGAATACCCACTTTGCGCCTTACACACACTTTCTGGGAACCAATTAAGTTCGTAAACTGAGGTATGACTACCTCATTCCTAAACCACATTAGCCACTTCAGCGCTTGCCTCTTCCGTCACATTCCTTCACGTTTGCTGTTTCAGGTTGAGTTTCCCGAAGCTCGGATTTTCGAAGAAACTCTCAATATCCTCATTTATGAGAATGGCCGAAGATCCGGTCCTGGGGGATTACACCTCTTGGATTCTCGAGGCCCCGGTTCGTCGTTGGGTGCCGGCCAATCGGAGGAAGAGGGCGCGGTGGGCGGGGACAGACGAGTGAGGCGGATCCACGTCAGGAGGCACATCATGCACGACGAGCGAGGGCACGGCCAGCAAACGGTGTACAAAGATTAACAATGTGAAGACAAAAAAAGGGGTTCGCCTTCGCCGCAGGAATCTGTTTGATGACAACAACGTCTTTGTTTGTCGTTCGTCGCTGGCTAAGTTGGGGGTGTAACTGGAGAAAGGTAAAAATGTTTACAAGGTAAGCAATAGCGTCCAGTTTTTAAATACAGTGATACTTCGGTTAACGAACCCCTTGGTTTACGAACGTTAAATTTATGAACATTTTACCTTGGCATACAAACTATTTTTCGGGATACACACAGGAGCGCCACAATGAGTGATGTGTCATTCGCACGAATGAGCCCGTTCTCCGAACAAGAAAATGGGAGCGGACTTTTTTTTGTCCTCTATTCCCCGCCCCCAGTCTTAAAGCCACATGTGATTGGTCAAGAACGCAGCAGTGGGGGGAGGTGGTTTAAACATTAAAGAGACAGGCAGACGACAGAGAGAGAGTGACAAGGTGGATAGAAAACAGTGAAATTTGGACTCGTTTCAACTTTGATAGTTCAAAAGCAGAGTGTAGACTGCAAGGTTAAAATATCCCATCAATCAGGCTCTACAAATAAGCCGCACAAGCCATCTGTACACTTGATGCGAAAAGCTATCAACCCAGCTAAACAGAACACAATTGATGAGGAACAAGGTAAAATTATTGCAGAGAAAACACCTACAAGGGATCATTCCTCAAGATGGTGAAAGAAGGCTACGTTCCTCAAGTGTTTCATGCTGATGAAACCGGCCACTCCATTTCATCAAGCCATCAACGACCATCACAAAGGTAAATAAAATTACTTTATTATACCGCACAGTTTATTTCTTTAATTATAATACCATAGCACATTTATTATACATAAAATAAGATATATTTTGTGTAGTTTTAAAGCTTACAAAAGCAACAAATTATGTTTTATGGGGACCTGGGAATGGATTATTCTCTTTTTAATGGTTTCCTATGGGATATTAATTTTTGGGATACACACTTTTCGCCTTACACACTCTGTCTAGGAACCAATTAAGTTCGTAAGCCAAGGTATCACTATAGGAGAAACTAGACTGGGTCACGACACTGGCGTCGATATGATTTCAATATTCTTCACCTTCTGTTAACGCGGGTGTTGATGATATGCACTGGCAGCCATCGCTGTGTTAAGACGTTATGGGAACACTTTATTTTCAGGCTCCATCTGCTTCTATTATTGTCCGACTTCACATCAATAGATGTTCTCAAGTTTAGCGTTGCTATGTTAACACTGGAACAGCCTGCGAAGCATTTTTTTTGGGAGGGGGGGGGTGTCTAAAGGTGATAAGATAGTTAGGCAGCTCTAATTTTCCATATTTAAATTATTTCCACTGTCGCTTCTGGGATGTGTTTTTAATTAATTTATGAAGCTAATTTATTGTGTATTTAACGTTTGTATGCAATCCCGGTGTTAACACATGTTTCAGTGGGGGATATACATTTGCACTCTAGCACACATGAATGATGACATGTTTTATTTAAGTTGGCTTGAAGGTGATTGTCTCGTATCTTATTCTGAGCCATGATTTTTCACTTTTCTTCATGTCTTGTTAAAATAATGCGAAAACTTGTTCCGAGTTTTTGGTCAAGTAGTGAATGCGACCAGCTTTTTAATGTTTTTTTTTTTTTTTTTAATATATCGCATTTCTTCCCCATTTCAATGAATGGACAGTATCTTCAGATGTTTTGTGCACGCCTAATTCTTTGTGTCTGTTTCCTTTTTAAAAAATGATCCCATAACATGATGCACTACTTCACCTTGCAACTTCCGTCCTACTGTGGTGAGAAACGTTCTGAATAAATTAAGGAATCTAATTTGCTTTTTGGGTGTTATTTTTCTTCTTCTTCAATACTATAATAATTACAATACCATAGCACATTTATTATACATAAAATAATCTATATTGCGTGTAGTTTTAAGGCTTGTTTAGTTGAAAATTATGTTTTAGGGGGGACCTGGGAACAGATTATTCTCATTTTAATTGTTTCCTATGGGAAATTAATGTTTGGAATACACACTTTTTGCCTTACACACACTTACTGGGAACCAATTAAGTTCGTAAGCCAATGTATCACTGTATTTAAATATTTTTGTCCACCACTTTTTAAAGATATGTTTGAGATGACAGTATCTGTTGTTTTAAAAAATGGAAATTAACCCACAGGCTTGTTGAGTATAATTCTTGCATCCACTGAAATAGACATTTTAAATAATTATTACCGAAGTAAATTCCAGGCTCAGGACTGCTTCTTATTCGTGAAAGTGAAAACCGCAGCAGAACCGTGAATTATATAATAATTTCCTCCGAAATCAGGCGAGAAAGTCAATACGCTGTCACCGAACTGTGAACTGGCGAGGGAACACGGCACTTGACTGTCAATGTTTATCCCGGATGTCTATATTCGTCACTTCCGATTTATTTCTCCCGCCACGGAGCACGTAAATCGTAGCAAAACTGAACATGAAGCGTGAGAGTGAATTGAAAAGTATCCGCCAGTTTGTACGCGAACAGCTTCGCGCAGAAGAAGATTTAAGGTAAAATTGTCTAAACTTGTTTGAGTTTATTGCGAAACAATATTCTGTGAGTTGGTAATAAAAACTTTGTCGCTCGTCCAAGCGTAAAGCTCACTGATGGGGCAGGCATTCTCCTCCATCTTTAAAAATGGTCAGCTGTAACCGAAAGCCCATGGGAGAAAACAAAACATTACAAACGGTGACATAATAATTATGACGATATGTACGTCTTATTAATGATAGTTTTGGATGTCAAAAGTCAAATGGGGGACACCCGCTATTTACTCAACGTTTCTGCCAATACTACATGACTATCTTTCAGTAAATCTTTTTCAATCCTTATTGTGTTAAATCATGTGTTTGTTTGTGATTCAGATCGCTAACTTTGGGAATTTTAAAACGGCGCTATTTGGCGAAAGTGGGAAGTGACGCATTGAGTGATTCTGCCAAAAGTCTCCTGAAAAAGGTGGTTGAACAGGAGCTTATAAAAATGCAGGTAGTGTACACAAATGTTTTTCTTCATCCATCTCATTTGCATGCTGTGTGTGTGTCTTACTTTTACCAAACAGGACAGACAAATCAGACTAAGATGATAATAACCAAATATTTTATTTTGCCCAAATAGACCAAAAGTGATGACGAGTCGGAGCCTGAGGATGCCCAAAACAAGAAAAAACGAGAAAGGGAAAATGACATTTCCAGTGAGAGCGAAAATGAAGTTACGTCGAAGCGAATAAAATCCAGCTGCCGTGTGAGCTCTGAGTCTGGTGAGTTTGTTGTTGACATGATGATTTTTAGTCAAATTTAAATTTAAATTTAAAGAAAATGTTTTTATATATAAATGTATATTTAAAAAAAAAATATATATATATATATATTTTTTAATATACATTTTTATATATAGATATTTTAATATACATTTATATATATATATATATATATATATATATATTTGATTTTTTTTTTTTTTTTTTGGGGGGGGGGTACAAAATAATTGTCTCTTCTTTCACTCTGCTGCAGAATCTGAGGATGAAGAACATAATGCAGCAGAAAGTGAGCAGGATGAAGATGAAGAACATAGTGAAACTGGATCAGATGGTGAAAAGCAGGAAATTAGAAAATCACCTGAAAAGAAAAATGAAAAGCATGGAGAAAACTCAGATGGAGAGATGGAAACAAACATGGCGAAAAAGGAAACACGTCAGAGTGCTGTGCTGCTGATGATGATGAAAGTAACTCAAATAAGAATGACAGCTCTCAGTCGTCTGATGAAAATGAAAAAGGTGAAATTGCACACTTTATATTTTACGAATATTCACTGTTCTTTGTGCTACTTTGTATGAATCTCTCTTGTGTGAAGCAGAAGAAAAAGTGGCAGAAAAGACAACAAACCAATTAGACTCTGATTCGTCATCTCTGCCCTCTTTGGAGGACGAGCCAGAACTCAAAACCGAAGAAAACAAAGTCAAGCAAAAGAAGGAAAAGGATCAAGATGGTGGACAAAAGAAGTCGAGGAAAAAAGACAAAGACGCTCCTGCAAAAAAAGACAAGGTAAAGTACAGTGATACCTCGGTTTACGAACCCCTTGGCTTACGAACTTTTCGGTTTACGAACGTTAAATTTATGAAAAATTTACCTTGGTAAACAGAGTGTAGACTGCAAGGTTAAAATATCCCATCAATCAGGCTCCACAAACAACCCGCACAAGCCATCTGTACAATTGATACAAAAAGCTGTCAACCCAGCTAAACAGAACACAATTGATGAACTAGATAAAATTACCGCAGAAAAAGCACCTATAAGGGATCATTCCTCAAGATGGTAAAAGAAGGTTACGTTCCTCATCAAGTGTTTAATGCTGATGAAACCGACCATTCCATCAAGCCATCAACGACCATCACAGTACAGTTTATTTCATTAATTATAATACTATAGCACATTTATTATACATAAAATAAGGTATATTTTGTGTAGTTTCAAGGCTTGGAAAATAAAGTAAAATATGTTTTATGGGGACCTGGGAACGGATTATTCTCGTTTTAATGGTTTCCTATGGCAAATTAAGTTTTGGGATACACACTTTTCACCTTACACACTCTGGGCACCAATTAAGTTCGTAAGCCAAGGTATCACTGTAGTTCGGAAAAAAAAAATTACTAGATACTAGTGCGGCTCCCGTTCTTTTAATTTTTCATTTTATTGCAAAAAAAATGCAAATGACAAGAGCTTGGCTCTGATTCTTCATACAGGAAGACGACAAAGCAATCGTGAGGCTCAAACGTTACATTTCTCTCTGCGGGGAAAGACGCAATTACAAGAAGCTCCTTGGTGAATGTCGCTCTGTTCGCTCCATGGTTGCTGTTCTGAAAAAGGAGCTGGAAGATCTCGGCGTTCACGGTCAGTGGTGATACAAACCGTAACAGTTGAACGTGGCTTATTTTGCAATAAGCTTTATTTGCAAAATCACTTGCCAGTCTTCATATTAGTTACCAGGATTTATTATTATTATTATTATTATTATTATTATTATTATTTTTTATTATCCCTGCCACCCCCCCAAAAAAAATTATCAAGAAAAAAAAAATATGTGGAGCTTCACACTGTTTAATGTGTATGAAATGATAGCTAGCTAGCTATTAGCTAACTAGCTAGCTATCTATTAGCTAAACAGCTATGTAGCTAATTTGTAACAGACACTAAGAATACGGAATGAACACAACTAGCTATCTAGCCAGCTTTCTATCTATTTGAGTTACTTCCGGGTTGAGTGTGGCTGCCGCTACTCACCCGCAGAAAAACTTTATCCTGTGACTAAAGTCACCTTGAGGGTTTTGAAAGCCGTTTCGAAATGAAATGTATTATTATTATTATTATTATTAATGCTATTGTTATTGTTATCACTTCCGGGTTGAGTGAAGGCCTAGCTAGCTATCTGTTAGCTATCTATTAGCTAGCTAGCTTTCTATCCGAGTTACTTTCTATATGAGTTACTTCCGGGTTGAGTGAAGGCCTGGCTAGCTATCTGTTAGCTATATATTAGCTAGCTAGCTTTCTACCGCAGTTACTTTCTATCTGAGTTACTTCGGGGTTGAGTGAAGGCCTAGCTTACTATCTGTTAGCTGTCTTTTAGCTAGCTAGCTTTCTACCTGAGTTACTTTCTATCTAAGTTACTTCCTTATTGAGTGAAGGCCTGGCTAGCTATTTGTTAGCTGTATATTAGCTAGCTAGCTTTCTACCTGAGTTACTTTCTATCTGAGTTATTTCCGGGTTGAGTGAAGGCCTAGCTAGCTATCTGTTAGCTATCTATTAGCTAGCTAGCTTTCTTTCCGAGTTAGTTCCAGGTTGAGTGAACGCTCGCGCATGTGGCTGGCTGCCGCTGCTCACCCACAGAAAAACTTATCCTGTGACTGTGAAGTGATCTTGAGAGTTTTGAAAGGCACTTATAAATGAAATGTAATATTATTATTATTATTGATGTCAGAGAACGGTCTGTATCAGCATTGATAACACGCCGCACTGATTTGACGCAGGTCAGCCGTCCATCAAAAAATGCAAGAAGGTACGTCTGAAGAAAGAAGAAGCCCGAGAACTTGCTGAACTGGATGTCAGCAACATCATTGAGAGTCAAGGTGATAGCAAATATTATTTCGGAGTCCGTGTCCATTTTGTACTTAGGGGTTAACTCATTCACTGCCAGACAGGTGCAAAAAAATGTGTCCACTCCTAGGCCAGGGTTTTTGTCATTGTCACTTAAATTTCAGGATCCATACAATATTGAGTTTTAGGACTACATAAACATTCAATGCAGCGTTAGAAACCTCAAACTCTCTTCTTTCAACAGAAAAAAAGTTAAGTCCTAAATGATATGGGTCTGGAGTTATATGAGCTTGAAATGAGGGCGGCTGTCCAAAATACAATGCAATACATACATATTGGTGGCTGGCTGTAAGCTGTCTAGTTGGCTATCTGTTGGCTATCTGGCTATCTATTCACTATTTATTTGCTATCCGTTAGCTAGCTAGCTCTCTAGCTATTAGCTTACTGGCTGTCTAGCTGGCTCGCTGTTGGCTATTTATTTACTATACGTTAGCTAGCTAGCAAGCTTTCTATCTATTTGAGTTACTTCCGGGTTGAGTGAACGCTGGCGCTTGTGGCTGCCGCTGCTCACCCACAGAAAAACTTATCCTGTGACGGTAAAGTGACCTTGAGAGTTTTGAAAGGCTATTAGCTTACTGGCTGTCTTGCTGGCTAACTATTAGCTATTTATTTGCTATCCATTAGCTATCTAGCCTATCTATTTGAGTTACTTCCGGGTTGCGTGAACGCTGGCGCGTGTGGCTGCCGCTGCTCACCCACAGCAAAACGTATCCTGTGACTGTAAAGTGACCTTGAGAGTTTTGAAAGGAGCTTAGAAATTTATTATTATTGTGTGTTAAACATACCACAAAACAATCTGTCGTGAATGATTCCTTTACTCAGGTCGACCTAAACGAAGAGGAGCCTTCGCACAACAACGTGAATCCGAGCGACATGCATTGCAGCGACCGCCGAGCTCGGTTTCTGATAGCGAGGAGGAAAACAACGTGCGGCAAGTACACAAAAGGACATCAAACTGGGCCAACCTCAAGGGAATTATCAGCGATGATGCCGACAGCGATTAGGAGACAATCGTTTGACGTCATTTCATATTGAGTTTTGTCCAACTTTGAGTCGTTTTATACGTTACAGTCGCGGACAACCCCATGAATAATTAAGATATGGTTCACAAGGATGAAATATTGTATTTCCGTCGAATGTTGTTGAAGTGATTATTTAAAAATGGCACTTGCATTTTTTTTATGAAAATAAAGTGCTGCTTGTTTGTTGACGTTTCTTGTTAATTGTAAAAAAATCATTCACAGTGTCTTCACCACCAATATTGATCATTTGAGTTAAATTAAACGATTTTTTACGAAGTGTATCAAACCATTGGTTCATCAAATATTTGTTTCATTTATTTCCTGTATATAATAATAATACATTTCATTTATAAGCGCCTTTCAAAACTCAAGGACACTTTACAGTCACAGGCTATTTAGCTATCCATGTTAAGTGCTTTGTTACAGCTTCAACTGTTGTTAAAGCGCTATATACATCACTAAAGTTTCCTTGAGAGTTTTAAAAGGCACTTATAAATGAAATGTATTATTATTACTATTATTGTTGTATGTACTGTACTTTTAGTTACGTAAACGTACCGGAACAAAAAATGTTGCATAGACGGAGTTATTTACCCGCGGGCTTGTCCGCCTTCCTAATGTGTCCGTACTAAGGGAGGTCAATGAATATGAACATTAATGTGTTCCATAAGCGTAAATTTAGGGTTACTTTTTACATATTTTTTAAATTTTATATATTAACCTAAGAGAGGGGAAAAACGTAAGCACTGGATTGCCACCGTTTTTGTCACATTTTGAGGTAACTTATTATCATAGTTTTTATTTTGACGGACGTTAACGCGTTTGTACATCTTCACTGTTTCTACTGCCTTTCCATACATAGTTGTGGTTCTATTCCGTTCGTGTGACTAAAGTTTTAGGCTTCGAATATGGTATCAAAATCCAAGGAGGAAAAATGAAGACGTGACAAATCTTAGGATCCCAAAATTGCAGTTGCATGTTAAAAATACCGCGAATCAGAATCTAAAAGCATCACCTTATCATACATGTTGAAACCAAAACAATTCAAGCTTCACTCGTGTATCCATTAAAGCTTCACCTGTAAAATATATAGATATATATTCATCACAAGTGTTGTGCTGTATACTTGCAGAAATGGATGATGATGCCCCGGATGATGCATTTTCTGAGCTCAAGACAAGGGAACTCCGAAGTTGGGATGTTGCTCAGATTGCTGTTGGAACTGGTCTCGCCGTTTACACCATGTGGGTAGGAGTCCTCCAACCAGGCTTCCGTAAAGTCCCATTGAGGTTACAGGTATAGCCTTTGTGTATATTAATTGTAGTATTATGTACATAAGCTTGAGACATAAATATTATTTCAGTTTTTCTTGAATATATCCCCCAGGTACCGTACATACCTGCCAGTCATGCCCAAGTGCGCAATGTCATGGCATTGCTAAGAGGTCGAAAGGGGGTTCTTGTGGATTTAGGATCTGGTGACGGTCGCATTGTAAGTGCATCATACCAGCAAATCTGGTTGATTTACAGAGGACTTGGGGGCAGGGGGATGATGTTGAATAATAATAATAATAACAACAATAATAATAATAATAATAATAAGAAGAAGAAGAAGAAGAAGAAGAACTAATAATGATATTAATAATAATAATTCAATAATAATAATTGAATAATAATAATAATTAATAACTAATAATAAATAATAACCAATAATAATTAATAATACCAATTAATAAATAATAATAATAAAGAAGAACTAATAATAATAATTAATAATAATAGCAATCAATAATAATAACTAGTTATACTAATTAATAAACGTAATAATTAATAATAATGATAAATAATCATTAATAATAATAATAATCCATTTCATTTCATTCACTTTACAGTCACAGGATAATTTTTTGGGTGGGTGAGCAGCGGCAGCCACACGCGCCTGCGTTCACTAACCCCGGAAGTTACTCAAATACAGTAAAGTCTCGTTATATCGATATTCAAGGGAGTCCGAAAAAATATCGATATAACCGGGACTATCGATATATCCGACCCTGTTTGCATGTAATTTTCTCCGTGCGTGCATAGAAATAGTATCGATATAACCGGGACTATCGATATATCCGATATCGATATAACGAGACTTTACTGTAGATAGAAAATTACCCAATTAGCTAATAGATATACAGATAGATAGCTTGCTAGCCAGATAGGAAGCTAGCTAACCAGCCAGCTAGATAGCTGGCGAGCCTGCTATGTAGCTAGCTAGCCAGCTAATTTTCATTTATAAGCACCTTTCAAAACTCTCAAGGTCACTTTAGTCACAAATATCAACTAGATAGCAAATAGCTAGCTAGCTAGCTAATAGCATACCTCAACATTGGTGAACCATGTTTCATAAAAGCCTGGTGGTAGTGGTAACTTCTGTGCGAGTGAGAAGGAGGCAAAGTTTTTTGTTGTTTTCAACACTTATCATTTCCTCCTGCCAATGATAAATAGGTTTAATTATTGTCTTTAAAATCTTTCATTGAAGGTCTTGGAGGCGTATCGACAAGGTTTCATGCCTGCTGTTGGCTATGAGCTTAACCCCTGGCTGGTTCGCTTGGCCCGTTTCCATGCATGGAGAGCAGGTCATCATTGCAATGTGTCCTACCGAAGAGAAGATTTATGGAAGGTTTGACCATTTTTTTATTGTGATTTGAGATATATTATGTCAACTATATTTTTGAGAGATGCTCGTCCGCTTCATCGATTCATATTTACAATCTACTCTTCTTGCAGGTGGACTTGACGGAATGCAAGAATATTACCGTGTTTTTAGCACCGAGTGTGGTGAGTCAAAACAGCAGAAATTGCATGTCAATTAAAATCAAAATTGCAAAAAAAATGACTTCTATAACTATCAGTAAATTTTTAAATGTGCGTTCGGTTGTATTTGTTGTACTCTTATTAAATATTATCTTTCCATCGTTGCTTTATTTTCTCCACTTAGCTCACGCTACTGCGGAAGAAAATGGAGGCCGAGCTTCCTGACGATGCCTTAGTGGTCGCTGGCCGTTTTCCCATCCCTGATTGGACACCCTGCAGAACTGAGGGACACGGTGTGGACAGAGCCTGGGCTTACAACGTCAAAGCACAAAGACAGCTCACTCTAGATAAAATTAACAAGTTTACTGATCGGCATTTTCACAAGACAGACACCACTTGAGTGATCATAAATGGTTCCCATACAAGATGACACACATAACTATTTTATGATGTAAATATTGCTATTTTAAAGACTTTTAAGTCAGGCATTCTCCAAGGACAGTCGGTCTGCCGTGACATAATTTATTCAGGACCTGCATCGTATGCGGCGATAGTGATTTGGTTTGTTCAGGCAGCCCATCAAAATTGAGTTGACATTGAAAATGGAATCTTCACTTTTTGCTAACAGTTGAACATGAGCCATTGTTCGTTTGTTGATTGCTGCCATTTCAAATGAAAAAAAATGGCGTGAAATCGCCATTTTGGAAAATTGGCGGCTGATGCCATCAATGCTAGTAGATAGCTAATAGATAGCCAACTAACTTAATCTATTTGAGTTATTCCCGGTTGAACGGGGGTCACCGTTTCTGGCTACCAAGCTAAATAGCTATTTGCTATTTATTAGCTGTCTAACTAGCTCGCTAGCTAGCTATCTATTAGTAAGCTAGCTAACTTGATCTATTTGAGTTATTCCCGGTTGAGTGAACGCTGGCGCACGTGGCTGCCACTGCTCACCCACAGAAGAACTGAACCTGTGACTGTAACGTAACCATGAGGGTTTTGAAAGGCGCTGATAAATGAAATGTATTATTATTATTAATAAGTGTCCATGAGAGGTTTGAAAGGTGTTCATCAATTATTATTATTATTATTATTATTATTATTCAATGTCATTTTTCTGTCTGTTTGGGTAAAGTAAAAAAAATGCTTCTGTCTGGGACAAAAAAACGAACGTTTGCCCTCATAAAAAACTTGTACATGTCAAATAATGTGCCTTCAATAAGAATATTCCCTAAAAGAAATGAGACTGCTTATTTTGTTATCGTCAAATTATTAATATAAATAATCATAACGGTCCAAATGACATCAGTGTGATTTGGTACTTGCGTTCGAATAGAATTCGTAACGTGAACAGCTCAAGTGTATAACTTTGAAAGGAAATACAGGATGTTGACGATTTTACTACTTCGGGTAGCTTGACACTCAATGCCTTCGGATGGTTGATTTCTGCTTCAAAATAGGAAGTGGCGGAGTCTGCGTAGTTTTTTAAATCGAAACAAATTCCTGCGTCCCTAGCGTACAAGGGGCCAACAACAGAACGGGCACTATCGCGCTGCGCCTCTTCCGAAATTGTCCCCGCATAACAAATTTAACGTGGACAATTGCACGTTTTTTAAATCACCGGCGGTTACGTCAAGTTGTCGCGAGCACCAGCCCTGGAAGTGGAAGCATGTCTACCTCTGGCAAACCACCACGGCGAACGAAAACGATGCATTCATCCGTCTAGAAAAGCTAGTGAGTTAGCCATGCGACGTTAGCATTTGGCTAAATTTACGCTCTCGTCACGATATTTGACCCAGAAACACGCAAAAAAGATAAGTAGCATTGCACAGATTTCCAGGGCTGGGACCAGCGATGAATGTCAGCCAAAAAGAAATGGTTTAAAAAAACAAACGGTTAATGAAATCGCACGATCATGTAGAACAATTGCACGTAGCGTGCTTTCTTCATCACATGCTCGGTAATCCAGCACTAGTACAAGTGGAACGAGACTAAATGTTTTCTTTTTGAGGGGGGCAAAATGATTGTCAATGTTTTGGTCGTGAAATCGCGAATCAAAGCGAGCAGACCATGACGAATCCCCTTTACGTTAGCGAGCTACACTTTAGCTAACGCTAGCTGCAAAATTTTGCTAGCTTCGGTAATTTAATGTTGTCATATTATAGTAATTAATCCGAGACGAACACAACTGGGGGATACATCCAACGCAGCTCAACATGGTAAGTACAATATACCCACGTTTTATGCATTTGTGCAACATGTTCTGCTACGACCGTTAATGATATGAGCTAACGTGTGGCTTATATGTGCCTCTTTTTGACTAACGAAGCAACAAGATGTGTTTTTAAATTGGTAAATTTATTTACGCAAAGACAGTGCGTTTTTGGGTGGTTGGGTTGAATAATCCGGGTTTGTCGTGTAACGGTTTGCAGGGTAATTAATGAGTATGTGACCGCTCCTTAGGCCATTCCACAACAAGACGCCCATCTTGCAAATCTAAACACTTCCTTAGTCATGTTGAGCCCCGGCATGTTATGGCCCATGTGAGGAATTTGGACCCGCATGCCACAGGAGCGCCTCTTTAAAAACTGCACATCTACCTTGTTTTATCATTCCCGATGGTGACAATCAATGCACGTTAACATTTCGTTTACAAACAGAAATCCCCGACTTAATGCGTCCTTGCGGTACAATAACTCCAAGTAACTGTATTGGTTTGACTCGAAGAGTATTTGAAATCCAAGCTGAAAGTAATCTCGTGCATGCACAGCATATTCGGGACCCAAACTCCACACAGTCGGTTGCAAATTGAATATGCCAGAAATTTCAGAATTACAGTAAAGTCTCGTTATATCGATATCGGATATATCGATAGTCCCGGTTATATCGATACTATTTCTATGCACACACGGACAAAATTACATGCAAACAGGGTCGGATATATCGATAGTCCCGGTTATATCGATATTTTTTTCGGACTCCCTTGAATATCGATATAACGAGACTTTACTGTATATTCGAAAGGCTTTGTTTTTGCAGTACTTCACGTTAGTTTCTTTGTTTGATTTTGCACATTCTGTTTCCTTATCAGGCTTCAGAGGAGGCGTCGCTGCGTGCACTGGAGAGCTT
The DNA here is from genome assembly GCF_051943395.1 of Hippocampus bargibanti. Classification (NCBI taxonomy): domain Eukaryota; kingdom Metazoa; phylum Chordata; class Actinopteri; order Syngnathiformes; family Syngnathidae; genus Hippocampus; species Hippocampus bargibanti. Next base: position 3,247,579 of record NC_142750.1, on the reverse strand, counting down.
GATGACCGAGTTCTTTCACAGCTGCACAACCAATGAAAGGAAACGAGAAATAGGTACAAGGCACTTTGCATCTGAGCATTTTGTTAGTATGGACGATTATGGGAATATTATAATTGTCGTGCAATATGAAGTCAAAGACTATTGATTAACTATGCTCATTAAACAGCACATTAACAATAAAAATGTCAGTTTTTTTCTATGTGGTAAAAAAAAAAATGTCCCGCAATTGATAAGCAAAATGCAGATGAAGTCATTTTTAGCTTTTTAAATACGGATGCGTTTTAAAAATCTTTTTTTAGCGTGCTTGTTTATTTTCACAATTGTTTGCATTGCTTTTGTAATCCACTTCCTTCACGATCTGCGTGTTCGAATAAAGTGTCGCAGTCCACCTTTGGTGGTTATCGTTGATCAACTACTACTTCCTTGTTTCTGCAGAAGAGTTGCTGAATAACTTTGCACAGCAGACTGGAGCGTGGCGCCATTGCTTGTTCTTCCTCTCTAATACCCGGAATGAATATGTCATGATGTACAGTCTCACAGTATTTGAAGTAAGTTCTGTGTTTTCTGTCACGTGGTTTAAATTTAAAGGACAACCGACGTCTCCGGACAAGTTGTGTCCATAATTTGTAAAATGGCTACAAATGACTTCTACTGAGCGTATTTTACAACGATTCCACCGCATATAGCTATATTTTACGTTTTAAGACTCGCGCTGAATATTCCGGATGTCTTGTTTTTGAGTTGGTGACGAGTCCTCACGTTACGTCACTGAAGGAACGCCCCTGACCGAAAAAAGGACACATTGTAGCAGTCCTTCCATCACGTCAATGCATTTTGCTGTACTTGTTTGGTCTGAAAACTTCGTGTTGCACCAAAAAGAGGCAGAAGAGGGCGACAAAGCTCCCTGTAATGAATTAATCAGCCTGTGGAAACGGGCTGATTAATTCCTTACACGGAGCTTTGTCGCCATTTTCTGCCTCTTTTTGGGTGCGACATTTCCCCCCCTATTGCCTCAAAATGGCAGGGAATACATTCTTTAATCGATTGCAAACATGTATGCTTTCCTCTTCAGAACTATTTGAATCATATTCATAACTAGATGAGTAACAAGAAAGCATCTTCTCTGAATATGAAGCCATTGTTTTGATTCTCCAGCAAGGCAAGACGTCCTGACGTGACGTCACGAGCAAGGGGGCGGGACCTTCTGAAACTGGCCACTTCCGGGTTCATTTTTTTGCAGATTTTGGACACTAAGTCATTTTTATTGGTGTTTTGCATTTGACTAAAAATATCATACTGCGTATTTTGGGTATTTTAGATGCTATAAAACGTTTTTCTGATGTCAGTTAGGAAACAAAAAAAGTGATGTCGGTTGTCCATTAAAGTAGAGCGATAAAATGGATGAATCATTCCGCCCTGGTGTTCTCATGTTATTTAACTGTCTCGTTGACTTTCAGAATCTTGTAAACAAGATGTGGATCGGTGTAGCATCGCAAGACAAAATGGAGATTCGCAGTTGTTTGCCCAAACTCCTACTTGAACATCACAAATCGGTGCCCTATTTTATCCGGAATAAACTCTGCAAAGTCATTGTGGACATCGGTCGCCAGGATTGGCCGATGTTCTATCACGATTTCTTTACGAATACGCTTCAGGTAAGCCTTGGTGATATTTAATGGTCATTTCTTGAAATGACTTGGCAATCTTGTGGAAATTTTATGCAAGTACTCTAATGTGTATATTTTGTTGTGATTTGCAGTTGATCCAGTCCCCCACTTTGGCACAGTTAGGCTTGGTAATGCTGAAAACCACATCGGAGGAACTAGCGTGTCCTCGGGAAGACTTGAGTGTTGCCAGAAAAGACGAATTGCGTAAACTGCTGCTGGATCAGGTACCGACGATGCTTGGACTGTTGACAGGTAAGCACTTGAAAATCCATTACGGCGATTCAGAAACTATTGAAAGTCCCAATTTAGCGTTTTACAGTAATCCCTCGTTTATCGCTGTGAGTGCGGATCGGGACTACCCTGCGATAGATGGAAAAACAGCGATGTAGCGAACCCTGGTAAATTTACATGTGTATGAGTACAAAAGAATATTTTTAAGGCCAAATTTAGTCGAACACAGTACAGGATATCCATAAAGAAGCACAGTAAATGTTTGTAGTACAGTACAATACTTTATGTAAGCTGTCCACTATCAATATCCAGTGGAATACAATACCTCGGTTTACGAACCCCTTGGCTTACGAACATTTCGGTTTACGAACGTTACATTTATGACAAATTTACCTTGGCAGACAAACTATTTTTCGCGATACACACAGAGGTGCCACAATGAGTGATGTGTCGTTCGCCAACGAGCCCGTTCTCTTAAAAGAAAATGGCAGACAGCTTGTTTTGGTCCTCTATTCCCCGCCCCCAGTCGTCGGTTGAAGCCACGTGATTGGTCAAGAACGCAGCAGTCAGGGGAGTAGACTGCAAGGTTAAAATACCCATCAATCAGGCTCCACAAATAACCCGCACAAGCCATCTGTACACTTGATGCAAAAAGCTATCAACCCAGCTAAACAGAATACAATTGATGAGGAACTAGATAAGATTATCGCAGAGAAAGCACCTACAAGGGATCATTCTCGTCAAGTGTTTAAAGCTGATTAAACCGGCCACTCCATGCCATCAACAACAAAAGGTTTGACCGACCTCATTTTTTTAGGCATCCTGGAGACTTACTGGGACAAGCACAGCATCATCGCTTCCACGCCGCCGCCCTCGCCCACTTCAGGAGAATGTGGTGAGTGGATCATCCCCAATTATGGGAAACGGCAAAGACGCAATGAGCAGCGTTAGCTTATGACTATAAGAATTTAAATAATCTTTATTGGCCAAGTATGAAGAACAAACAAGGAATGTATTTCCGGCTGCCGCTGCTCACCCACCCATGTACGGTAATTTTTTTAATGAATAAATAAAATAGAGGGCATATAATGTATGTTAAAAAACTATTTTGACAGAACAAATTAATTTTTGGGGAGAAATCAAATATTAGCCCTGTTGCTAGCGAGCTAGCTAGATAGATAGCTAGGAATTAGTAAATAAGGTTTTAAGTTAAGTAAATGCGCTCATAAATGAAATGTGTTATTGTTATTATAAAGGGAGTTGCTGGAAAAGGTGGTGAGCAGGGTGCAGAGGGTCCAGTGTTATTTTCCATGCCTTTGTCTTGATTCTTGCTATTTTCAATCGTGTACAATTGTCATTTTCTGTTGAATAGTCTCCCTTTTTTTTGTGTCTTTTCAATCTTGCAGTGGAACTTTTGGGCACGTTGTTTCAGGGTAGTCAGTACTCCAAACTTCTATGCCAGCCCATGGCAGCACTGGACAATGAAAGCCAGCATCTATGTTGTCTCGTTTTGGAGTGCTTGGCCCACCTGTTCAGCTGGATTCCGCTGTCCATCAACATCACGCCCGCTCTGCTGGCATCCATCTTTCACTTTGCACGTTTCGGCTGCGATCTTCGGGCCAAAGCCAAGTCATCCGGGTCTTTCATCTCCTCGACCTCCTCGTCTTCGAACGGGCAACTCAACGCCGGGACGATGCCGCCGCCCTCGTCGAACGGCGAAGGGAGGCATCACGAGGGGAGCAAAGTTGATCGTTCCCGTCTCGGAGTACTTGCCATGACCTGCGTCAACGAGCTGGTGTCCAAGAACTGCGTGCCCATGGACTTTGAGGAGTACCTGTTGCGCATGTTCCAGCAGACTTTTTTTCTTCTACAGAGGCTCACTCGAGAAAATAACGCTCATACAGTCAAAAGTCGGCTACAGGAACTTGACGAGAGGTTTGTTTCAGACTAACACTTTATTTGTTTTATTTTTTTACCTCTCATTATATGAGAAGGTATCTTCGTCAGCGATATGTATGTATGTATGTATGTATGTATGTATGTATGTATGTATGTATATGTGTATATGTGTGTGTGTGTGTGTGTGTGTGTGTGTGTATGTATATATATATATATATGTATATATATATATATATATATATATATATATATATATATATATATATATATATATATATGTGTGTGTGTGTGTGTGTGTGTGTGTGTGTGTGTGTGTGTGTGTGTGTGTGTGTGTGTGTGTGTGTGTGTGTGTGTGGCCAAAAGTACCGGCAAAAACTTTGTTTTCTGATGAAGCCTCTTGGTTAAGAAGTGAAACGTCCGACACCTGCCGCTACTCAACCACAGAAAAACTGATCCTGTGACTGTAAAGTGACCTTGAGAGTTTTGAAAGGCGCCTAGAAATTTAATGTATTATTATTATTACGACCTTCAGACCCTATTTTTTAAATTTTAATTCTACACCTGGCACCGCTACGTGCTAGCAGGCCAGCAACACGTACAACAATTTTGGCTAGCCAGCCAGCATCTCATTCTCACACAGCAATCGCCCGTGTGATGGCACCGGTCTCTATTCAACATTTTCAATGGCTTTCGACTTACGACCATTTTGACTTACGACCGTTTGATCGGAACAGAACTCGGTCGTAAGTCGGATGTTACCTGTATATGAGAAATTTTTTTTCCCAGGCCTCGTTTATAACGCGCGTCCAAACTGTGAGTTCTTTTTTTACGTAGAAAATGTTGTGCGTTATACTCGAATAAATACGCTAACTCAATAAATCTGTTTTCTTCAAGCTACTTGGAAAAGTTCACAGATTTCCTGCGTCTGTTCGTCAGTGTTCACTTGAGGCGGATCGAGTCTAGTCCTCAGTTTCCGATTGTGGAATTTCTCGCCCTGCTCTTCAAGTACACCTTCAACCAGGTAAGCGGCCATTTTCCCATCAATGGGCTTTGTTTTTTTTTCTTCTTCTGTCCGCATTTATTTTTTTACATTTTGCGCCCGATGTGGACCAGTTCATAATAAATCCGCTTGCTTTTTTTCCGCTAGCCTACCCACGAGGGCTACTTTTCCTGTTTGGATATATGGACTGTATTCTTGGATTTTCTCACAACCAAAATCAAAAGCAGATTAGCCGACAGAGAAAGTGTCCTAAACAGGTACCCTTAAAAAAAGTCCTCTGCTCTTTTATTTTACCTGACGATAGTCAAATATAATAGATTTTTTTTTATTCTTCCGTTTGGTTCAGGTACAAAGACGCCTTAGTCCTTCTGTTGAGAGAAGTTCTCAATCGCATCCAGTTTCGATACAATCAGGTTCAATTAGAAGAACTGGATGATGAGACGCTGGACGACGATGTAAGAAAATACGCTCGCGTGACCCATGCTAGTTTTAATGTCCGCAGAGGAGTTTCTGGTGTCTTGACATCTTCTATTTTGGTAACCATAGCAACAGACGGAATGGCAAAAGTACCTGCGTCAGAGTCTGGAGGTTGTTGCCAAGGTGATGGAGCTGCTGCCATCCCATGCGTTTTCGACTCTGGTAAGAAATCGGAATCATCTTTCATGGCCAAGTAATTTGTCTCCGGTAGAACACGGTGCACTAGTAGCATCCTTAAAAAGACAAATAAGTATGGAGGACACTAATAAACTGCCTGAGGGGAGTCGCTGGAAAATGTGGTGGGCAGGGTGCGGAGGGTCCAGTAGGATTTTCCACGCTTTTGTCTTGATTCTTGCAGTGTGCAAGTCCTCCAGAGTAGGGAAGGGGGCGCCAATGATTTTTTTTTTCCGACGTCCTAATTGTCCGTTGAAGTCGGATTTTGTCCATTTTTACGCCGACCTGAACCAAACCGTGGATGAAGAACACAGGATTGATTCGATGACTGCCGTGTAGAAATGTCTTAGCAGCTCCTGTGGCAGGCTATGCTTCTTTAGCAGCCTCAGGAAGTACATCCTCTGTTGGGCCTTTCTAAAAAGTGTCCATTTCCTGGTGACTCAGCAGTCTCAGTTTATAGCATAGCAGATTACAGAATACCGTATTTTCTGCATTATAAGGCACGCCTAAAAGAAAATATTTTTTTCAAAAGCTAACTATGCGCCTCATCATCCCGTGCGCCTTATGTATGGAAAACCTTTTAAAATGTAGTTCATTGAAGGTGCCCCTTATAATGCGGTGCGCCTTATGTATGGAAAAGGTTTTTAAATATGTCAGTCGTTGAAGAAAATACGTTACTTTAAACCAACGCTAGCCAATTAAGTCACTGATCGTCTATATCTATTTTAATCACAGATAAATTTGTGGCAAAACTTCAAATGAAAGTCTTATTTACAACAGATTCTTTCCACCTAAAAAAACCCACTGTCTGTAAGTAAAGAATCTGTTCTAAATTAGCTATCTAGTAGGCAGTATGAATTTAACACAACTCTCTAGCACATCTTCCCCAGCAAAGCTAAAAAAAGTATTGTTCGTATAACATAATTTTATGCTAAGTTAGCATATAGTGCCAAATCGGGTGTGATCATATCCCGTCAACCTCCTGATTCAATCAATCCATTGTTCTGTTCTCCCACTTCAGTTTCCCATTCTTCAAGAAAACTTGGACGTGTACTTGGGTCTGCGCCAGTTTATCGTCACCACCGGCGCCGGTAAGAAAAACCGTGACCTCATTGCGTGCGGTTAGCAGACTCCTAATCTCAAATGTAAATTCCAGTTCGCAGGCTAAACATCACCGCTGAGAACGACTGCCGTCGACTCCACTGCTCTCTCAGGGACCTCAGCTCGCTCCTCCAAGCCGTCGGCCGCTTAGCCGAACATTTCATCGGGGAGATTTTCGCATCACGTTTCGCTGACGCCCTTGCAGTTGTTGAGAGGTCTCTACGCTCTTTTTTTTTTTTCTTTCTGAATTCTGTCAACATGATTTTGAACATACCGTATTTTCCGGTGTATAAGGCGCACATTGGCTCAGGTCGTGGAACGGAATGTCATTTTGCTTACGTTTTGTGGGAACAGCAACATATTTTGTGAAATTTGAAACCAAACTTCTAGTGAATAATAATAACAATAACTTTCATTTCTAAGCGCTTTTCAAAACTCTCAAGGTCACTTTACAGTCACGGGATATGTTTTTTTTTCTGTGGGTGAGCAGCGGCAGCCACACGCCCTAGCGTTCTCAACCCGGAAGTAGCTCAAATGTATAGAACGCTAGCTAGCGAATAAATAGTTAGCTAGGGCGGGCCAATATTTTTTTTTTTTTTCGTTGTCCTAACTGTCCGTTCAAGTCGGATTGTGTCCATTTTTGTGGCGGCTCCGAATTTTGGTCTAGCTAGCTAACTTGTTATCTAGCTAGCTATCTATTAGTTAGCTAGCTTGTTATACTAATAATAATAATAATACATTTAATTTCTAAGCGCCTTTCAGAACTCTCAAGGACACTTTACAGTCACTGGATTTTTTTGTGCCGGTGAGCAGCGGCAGCCATTCGCGCCAGCGTTCAGTCTAATCGGAAGTAACACAGCAGCAAAGTTATGAAAGGAAGAGCAAAGAAAGAAAGTAGTAGAAAAACAAAATACAGGAATTTTGTTTACCGTATTTTCCGCTGTACAAGGCGCATCGGAGTATAAGGCGCACCTCAATGAATGGTGTATTGTCAAACTTTTTCCATATACAGTAAAGTCTCGTTATATCGATATTCAAGGGAGTCCGAAAAAATATCGATATAACCGAGACTATCGATATATCCGACCCTGTTTGCATGTAATTTTCTCCGTGCGTGCATAGAAATAGTACCGATATAACCGGGACTATCGATATATCCGATATCGATATAACGAGACTTTACTGTACAGGTAACATCCGACTTACGACCGAGTTCAGTTCGGACCAAACGGTTGTAAGTCGAAATGGTCGTAAGTCGAAATCCATTCAAAATGTTGAATAGAGACTCGGAGGCTAAATGACATGCAAACTCTCCCCCTCTGGTGCCATCACACGGTCGCCATTTTGAAGAAAATCAAGGCTTTTTGGGGTGCGCCTACAAAAAAAATACAGTATTTGACTTGGAAAAAAGTCTAAGCCGTATTGTAACTTTTTTCATTTAACTCTTGCTTGTATTACCAATGTCTTTTTTTCCAGGTCTTTCTAATTTGCGATACATTTTGTAAAACAAACTCAACTCATATTTTTCAGGCTGGTCGAGGTGACTTGCTACGGGTCTCAAACCAGCTTATACGACCTGGAAACCGCTGTGCCTTCTGTACTCAAACCAGACCTCATTGATGTGTAAGTATATTTAAAAAGAAGCAAAGCGTGTAAATGTGTACAAAAACACCTTCATCGGCGACATTTCAAACAAATGTTTATGTGTGCTACAGACACGCGCAGGCCCTGGCGGCTTTGCAAGCCTACTCTCATTGGCTGGCGCAGTTCTACAGTGAAGTCCACAGTCAAAACCAGAGCCAGTTTGTCAATCTCATCACGTCTGCGGTCGATGCCAGTTGCCCCCTTATCACTGCCAAGGTAACATTTCCTGGTTGTCCTTCAAATAATTTACCCCTATAGATATTTAAACAGACGAGCCATTTGACGAACATGTAAAACAAAGTATTCTTGACAAAGATAACAAGGTTTTAAATGAGAATTTGCATTTTGCAATTTCGAAGGGATTGGATCGGATCGGCCATTATTGCAATGGAGAAAGTGATGAAAGTAAAAGGAAAGGAAGAAGTAGAAAAACGAAATACAGGATCTGTTCTCAAGACAAACGCTCTCACGGTGCCATCTTGTGTGCAGGTACCGGAAAAGTTACTGCTGTGCGCGTGCCATCTAATGGTTTCCATCACCTTGACGGTGCGCCCCGTTTTTATGGCGTCACTGCCTGCTGTTCAGAACATCTTTAACCTCATCACTGAGAATCGGACTCAAAGGCTCCCCCTAGAGGTGAATACCAGTCACTTCCAAATTCCTGATTTACTGCGGCCGGGTGGATTTTTTTTAACAATAATAATAATAATAATACATTTCATCTATAAGCGTCTTTCAAAACTCGCAAGGTCACTTTACAGTCACATAAGTTTTTTTCTGTGGGTGAGTAGCGGCAGCCACACGCGCCAGCGTTCACTCAACCCGGAAGTAACTCAAATAAATAGAAAGCTCGCTAGCTGGCTAATAGATACAATAATAATATTAATACATTTCATTTATAAGCACCTTTCAAAACTCAAGGTCACTTTAAAGTCACAGGATACAGTCGCTAATAGATAGGTAGATAGCTAGCGAGCCAGCTCGACTGCTAATAGATAGCTAATAGATAATTGGGTAGCTAGCTAGCTAATAAATACAGTAATAATAAATTTAATTGATAAGCACCTTTCAAAACTCTCAAGGTCACTTTACAGTCACAGGATACAGTCGCTAATAGATAGCTACCTAGCCAGCAAGATAGCCAAATGATAGCTAGCTAGATAGCTAGTGAGCTAGCTAGATATCTAATAGATAGTTAGGGAGCTAGCTTGCTAGCTAGCTAGACTGTCATAAATATTTTATTTTTACTGTGTGATAATTAAGTTTTATTTTAAATTCCAACTTCAACGGACAGTTAGGACGACGGGGAAAAAAAATCATTGGCACCGCCCTAGCTACTCTTGAGGACTTGCGCAATGTAAAAATCAAGACAAGAGCGTGGAAAATCCTACTGGACCCTCCGCACCCTGCTCACCACCTTTTCCAGTAACGCCCCTCAGAGCACCAAAATCAGAAGACATTTAAACAGCTTCTCCCCCCGTCGCCATAAACTTTTTAAACAGTCACCCAATTAATTTTTTTGTGTTGCGTTTTTTTGCAGGCTCATTTGCTGGTGTGTCGGGCGTTATCCAACATGCTGCTCCTCCCGTGGCCAAATTTATCGGAAAACGAGCAACAGTGGCAGACGCGGTCCAGCAGTCACGCTAACATGCTGGCGGCGCTCACTAGAGAATATCGGATGCTAAGAGGGACGGTCAACTTAACCCCGCGGCGACCCGAAATGCATGACTGTAAGTCGTTTTCCCTTTTACCGCTTAATACAGTGATACCTTGGCTTACGAAGTTAATTGGTTCCCAGACAGAGTGTGTAAGGCAAAAAGTGTGTATCCCAAAAATTAATTTCCCATAGGAAACCATTAAAATGAGAATAATCTGTTCCTGGGTCTCCATAAAACATAATTTTCTGCTTTCTAATTTTCCAAGCCTTAAAACTACACAAACTATACCTTATTTTATGTAAAATAAATGTACTACGGTATTATAATTAAAGACATAAACTGTACATCTCGAGGAACGATCCCTTGTCGGTGCTTTGTCTGTGATAATTTTATCTAGTTCCTCATCAATTGTGTTCTGTTTAGCTGGGTTGATAGCTTTTTGCATCAAGTGTCCAGATGGCTTGTGCGGGTTGTTTGTGGAGCCTGATTGATGGGATATTTTAACCTTGCAGTCTACACTCTGCCTTTGAATTATCAAGGTTGAAACTCTCTGGTCGTCTGCCTGTCTCTTTAATGTTTAAACCACCTCCCCTCACTGCTGCGTTCTTGACCAATCACGTTGCTTTAACCGAAGACTGGGCGGGGAATAGAGGACAAAAACAGTCGGCAGCCATTTTGTTGTTAGGAGAACGGGCTCGTTCGCCAACGACATATCACTCATTGTGGCAGCTCCGTGTGTATCTCGAAAAAAGTTCGTATGCCAAGGTAAAATTGTCATCAATATAACGTTCGTAAACCGAAAAGTTCGTAAGCCAAGGAGTTCGTAAACCAAGGTATCACTGTATACTTTATCCCACCCCCCGGTATCATTTTATTTCTTTTATTTTCTTTCAATCAGTGAAAGCCGTGATTCATCAGACCTTACCTGTCCTGAGAGACATCGTGGACAGCATCAATGGCGAGTCCACCAAATCTCGTCAGATTTGTTACCAGAGTTTGCAGGAGTCGGTCCAAGTGTCCCTTAGCCTTTTCCCCGTGTTTATTCAGCAGCCAGGTCAGTGCATCTCGCTTTCTCAACTCCCTTTTGTCTTTTTTTTTTTTTAACCTGGATTCGTGGACAAGACTCTTACTTTCACCAATATTGTGCAGTTTTTCAGCACTCTCCTCCTCCACCTTTGTGGCCAAATTAACAGCGCATAGTTGAAGTTTTAATATTTGCAAATAGAATACAATAAAGTCTCGTTATATCGATATTCAAGGGAGTCCGAAAAAATATCGATATAACCGGGACTATCGATATATCCGACCCTGTTTGCATGTAATTTTCTCCGTGCGTGCATAGAAATAGTATCGATATAACCGGGACTATCGATATATCCGATATCGATATAACGAGACTTTACTGTATTTTTAATTGAAATGGGCTCAGGAGCGTCTTGTCCACAGAAGTAGTCCGTGCACTCTGTCTTATGGTGTCTAGCTAGCTATCTATTAGACAGCTAGCTATTAGCCAGCTAACTAGCTTGTTATCTAGCTAGCTATCTATTAGCTAGCTAGCTATCTTTATATCTATTTGAGTTACTTACGGGTAGCTAGCTAGCTTATAAGCTAGCTAGCTATTAGCTATTATCCTGTGACTGTAAAGTGACCTTGAGTTTTGAAAGGCGTTTAGAAATGAAATTTATTATTATTATTATATTATTATTATTATAAAATAAGGCACAATATCGTTTCAAAGAGCCGCGGGAATGAAAGATGGTTCGATGGACTGTCCGGTTTTGTCTTTCAGATGTGACGGATGAAATGCTGGCTTTCTTCTTGACGCTGTTTCAGGCGTTGCGAGTCCAGATGGGTGTTGCCTTCACTGGACAGATCCTCCACACATTCCTCAGCTTGTTTACCAGGTTTTTAAACTTTTAAGTTTAACTGGTTGATATTTTGAGAACGAGAGAGAGACATTTGATAACAAAGATTGGATTGGATTAGCCTTTATTAGTCTCGCAGTGGAGAAATTTACATTTCACAGCAGGGAAGTGAGGCAAGGAAGAGGAAAGGAAGAAGTAGAAAAACAAAATACAGGAGCTGCTGTAAAGGCAACCACTCTTGCGGCGCCATTTTGAAGTCAAAACAATAAAATAACAAATAATGTCACACGGCAAAAGACAGTCATTCAATCTGAAACACTTTCCGCACCTTCTTCGTTGTATAGCAGTTCTTGATGAAAGCGGAAAGAATCAAAGCGTCCTTTTCACCAGTGGATCAGGAACATCATGGTGTAATGTGCACGTCTGCTACAAGCTATATGTTGAAAGCAAACACAAAGCATCATGTAGCATCCTTTGACGAAAAGAGACTCTGACATCTCCTGTCCCACATAAATCCGCTTCAATTCCAAGCCGCGACAGTTCCACATCCATCCAGCCGCAGACTGTCCAACGGTCCCGAGACTTTCCGCTGAAGACGCCATGCTGTCTGTCCTGTGTATATTTTAGGGAACAGCTGGCAGCCAGTATTTTGCAGGAGGGCAGCGCGGGTTGCCGAGTGGTACAGAAGTTCTTGAAAATCCTCCAGGTGGTGGTCCAAGAACCCGGTCAGGCTTTCAAACCCTTCCTACCGAGTATTCTCTCTCTCTGCATGGAGCAGGTCTACCCAGTTGTGGCAGAGGTCAGTTCATTGTACCAATGTTTGAAAACTGGCATGCATGTAATTTTAAAATGACAAAAAAACAGATGCTCCCCTACTTACGAACATTCAAGTTACGAACAATGCTACATACCAACATTTTTGGAGTAACATATGTAGGACAGCGATACCTCGGTCTACGAACCCCTTGGCTTATGAACTTTTCGGTTTACGAACGTTAAATTTATGAAAAATTTGCCTTGGCATACGAACTATTTTTTGGGATACACACAGAGCTGCCACAATGAGTGATGTGTCGTTCGCGAACGAGCCCGTTCTCCTCAGAAGAAAATGGCAGCCGACTGTTTCGGTCCTCTATTGCCCGCCCCCAGTCTTCGGTTAAAGCCATGTGATTAGTCAAGAACGCAGCACTGGGGGGGGGGGGTTAAACATTAAAGAGACAGGCAAACGACAGAGAGAGAGTAAAAAACACACACACACACACACAAAAGGGAGACGACAGAGCTGGAAACAAAAAAAAGTGAAATGGTGAGAAAATGGATAGAAAACAGTGAAATTTTGACTCGTTTCAACTTTGATAGTTCGAAAGCAGAGTGTAGACTGGAAGGTTAAAATATCCCATCAATCAGGCTCCACAAATAACCTGCACGTGCCATCTGTACACTTGATGCAAAAAGCTATCAACCCAGCTAAACAGAACACAATTGATGAGGAACAAGGTAAAATGAAAGCACCTCCAAGGGATCATTCCTCAAGATGGTGAAAGAAGAAGGCTACGTTCCTCATCAAGCGTTTAATGCTGAGGAAACCGGCCACTCCATTCCATCAAGCCATCAACGACCATCACAAAGGTAAATAAAATGACTTTATTATACAGTATAGTTTATTTCTTTAATTATAATACCATAGCACATTTATTATATTTAAAATATGTAAATTTTGTGTAGTTTTAAGGATTAGAAAGTAGAAAATTATGTTTTATGGGGACCTGGGAACGGATTATTTTCATTTTAATAGTTTCCTATGGGAAATTACTTTTTGGGATACACACTTTTCGCCTTACACACTCTGTCTGGGAACCAATTAACTTCGTAAGCCAATGTATCACTGTAGTAGTAAATGTTTGCTCATTTTCCATTGGTCTTTTGACAGAGATCTTCTCCCGATGTCAAAGCGGAGATGTTTGAGCTTTTATACCAAATACTTCACCAAAACTGGCGGTATTTTTTCAAAACTTCCATTCTGACAAGTGTCCAAAGAGGAGCCCCCGAAGACGCCATGGAGAACGAGGCCCAGTTCACGGCTGCCATGCAGGTAAAAAAAAAATGAATAGCGATGTCCGTCATGTCGTCAATTTTGTCGTTTTAAACATGTTCGTGATCGTCCACCATTTTCCATCGGCACGTTGAAATCGAGTCGTATTCCTTCCTCTCTCGTTATTATCGTTACGTTTCAATCCGTGCTTTACTATCTCCATCACAGGCTTTCGGCCAGTCTTTCCTGCAGTCCGACATCCACATCTTCAAGCAGAATCTCTCCTACTTGGAGACCCTCAACAGCAAGCACAAGTTGTATCACAGAGTAAGCAGTAGCGGTGATGCTAAGAACGAATGGTTAGCTTCATCCAGCTAACCCTCACTCTAACCCTCTAGAAGCTTTTCCGGACTTCGATGCTCTTCCATTTCATCAACGTGCTGCTGCAGGTCCTCCTCCACAAAAGTCACGACCTTCTGCAGGAGGAAATCACCCTGGCTGTTTACAACATGGCCTCTGTGGATTTTGATGCCTTCTACTCAGCCTTCATGCCGGAGTTCCTCAACAGCTGCCAGGGCGTGGATACCAACCAACGATCTGTCCTGGCACGCAACTTCAAGATAGAACAGGTTAGGAACGACCTGAAACAACCGACGCCTCCGGACAGGTTGTGTCCATAATTTATAAAATCACTTCAAATCACTTCAACTAAGCGTATTTTACAAAGATTCCACCGCATATAGCTAGATTTTATGTTTTAAGACTTGCGCTGAATATTCAGGAAGTCTTGTTTTTGATTTGGTGACGAGTCCTCACCCTACGTCACTGAAGGAACGCCCCTGACCGAGAAAGCGACACACAATGCATTTTGGGTACTTTGTTTGGTCTGAAAACTTCGTATTGATCCGTGTTGATGGCAAAATTAGAAGGGAAAACTATCTATCTGTATATCTATTAGCTATATAGCTAGCCTTCTAGCTCGCTAGGTCACCGAGTGTACTTGACGTTTGGATGAAAAGGACTAAAAGCTAGCTATCTATTTGCTATCTATTTGCTGTTTATTAGCTGGCTAGCTATATAACTGGCTCGCTAGCTAGCTGGCTAGACTTCTTTAATCGATTGCAAACATTTATGCTTTCCTCTTCAGAACTATTTGAATCGTATTCATAACTGGATGAGTAACAAGAAAGCATCTTTTCCGAATCTGAAGCTATTGTTTTGATTCTGGATCAAGGCAGTGTGTTACCAATAGTGACATCACGGACAAGGGGGCGGGACTTTCGCAATCTGCCCAGTTCCGAGCTCATTTTGTGGCAGTTTTGGGCCACTTTAAGTCATTTTTTATTGGTGTTTTGCATTTGACTAAAAATATCAGCCTGCGTGCGTGTTTTGGGTGTTTCAGATGCTATAAAATGTTTTTTTGTGATGTCAGTTCGGGAACAAATAAAATAGTGTCGGTTGTCCTTTAACAATTTGTATTTTTCTTTCTGTACAAAAGGACCTGCCGTCCTTCACTCAAAGCGTGCAGCGGCTGGTGAACGATCTTCGCTACTACAGACTGTGCAACAGCAGTTTGCCTACCGGCACCATCAAGCTATAGCGCGACTGAACCAACCACTTTCACGATGGCATCCAGGACATTCATGGACTGCCTGTGCTGACCACTTTGCCGTAACACTCCAAACTTAGACTTTGGCTCACATGGTTTAAAGTTGGAGGAAGGTTAAGGATGCTGCTGTTTTTTTTTTTTTTTCTACTGTAGACATATGGCGCATGGTTGTTTTTGTTGTTGTTTAAAGCAGCGCTCACCATATTCGCCAATAATTCATTGGCAGAAAATGTTTAACCTGGTCTGCAGTTTTTTTTTGTTTTCTTACCAGACCCGGACCAGTCTGAGCCAGGCCTTCTTTCCCTCACCTCGGCCAAAGAGCCGAACCGGGAATGAGCACTTTGAACTCATTTTTTTGAGTTTTTGTAATGTTTGCTTCTATTCTTTTTTTTTTTTTTTTCCTTCAGGTTTTTTCATCTCCAAAGGAGACAGACTCTCACCTTAAGATCTTTCACATCATTCCATTATGAAAGAGAAAACTTGCTTGATTTAATAATTAAAGTGCTATTTTTTGTGGTTTTTGTAAGTACAACATGTGTGATCATTCACCGCAAAATTTGAGGACGTTGCACATGTATGAAATAGTTGTCGTGAGACAAAAAAATATGCATTCAGCATGAGAAAAAGGGATTCTTATCCTCTCCATCACTAACGTATATATCCAACATGACAGATAAAATGAATATTAAATCAGCCTTTGTCTAAACATCAGTTCAACCCAATTGCTAAAACCTTTTTAGCCATCTAGAAGAAAAGAAAATAGCTTCATCCAGAATATCAAGCTAAATGTACATTGTTTGGATGAAAAGGACTAAAAGCTAGCAAGCTATTTTGCTATCTATTAACTGGCTCGCTACCTATATAGCTGGCTTGCTAGCTATCTAGCTGGCTGGGTAGCTAGCTTTCTCGCTGGCTGGCAAGCTATATATCTGTATTAGTTATATAGCCAGCTAACTTTCTAGCTAGCTAGGTTACCGAGTCTACTTGACATTTGGATGAAAAGGACTAAAAGCTTGCTAGCTATTTGCTATTTATTAACTGGCTAGCAAGCTATTTATCTGTATATCTAATAGCTATATAGCTAGCTTTCTAGCTAGCTAGGTCACCGAGTGTACTTGACATTTGGATGAAAATGACTAAAAGCTAGCTAGCTATTTGCTATTTATTAGCTGCCTAGTTAGCTATATAACTGGCTCACTAGCTTTCTAGCTTGCTGGACTTCTTTAATCGATTGCAAACATTTATGCTTTCCTTTTCAGAACTATTTGAATTATATTCATAACCGGATGAGTAACAAGAAAGCATATTCTCCGAATCTGAACTCTCTGAAGCCATTGTTTTGATTCTGGAGCAAGGCAGTGTGTGATCAATTGTGACGTCACAAACAAGGGGGCGGGCCTTTCTCAATCTGCCCAGTTCCAAGCTCATTTTGTGGCAGTTTTTGGACACTAAGTCATTTTTATTGGTGTTTTGCATTTGACTAAAAATATCAGCCTGTGTGTTTTGGGTATTTTAGATGCTATAAAATGGTTTTCTGATGTCAGTTAGGAAACAAAAAAATTGTCGGTTGTTCTTTAAATATGAAAACACATCTGGAAGCAACACAACAGAGGAAAACCAATGAAATAAAGCTGAAAGACAATTTGGAATTATTTATTAAGAATTCATGGACAAAATATGATTTACATCAATCCGTGATTGATATTTTTAGGCCAGCAGAAGATGGCTTTGCAGGCCTTGACGGTCCACCATTGATAGAGCCTATTAAGCCGTATTCTCCTGAAAAAAAAAAAAAACAGGTGCCTCAATGGCAAGTTTTCTTTGTCTTTGCTTTGTTCTCTGTGAAAACAATCAGCGCTGACATTCTATGGCTTTACAACGTTTACCACGCAACAAATAAATCAAACAATCACGTTGTCCAAAAGCCGACGAACTTCTGGCAGCAGTTGAGTTAAATGTTTGTCGGCAGTCAAGTCAACAGTCCGAGGGGGTCAGGCGGAGTGGGTGTAGGCCAGGAGGACTCGTGAGTTGAAACTGACAAGATACTCGTCGGTGGTGCCATCTCAATTCGAAGGTACGACGACCATGTTCTTGTCGGCGTTGGCGTCTCCCTGGAGCAGGCGAACCGCCCAAAATCTCCTTCCTCGCCTTCCAGTTGTATGGTTGACCGGCTTCAGGAGCAACTCGAGTGAGTAGGTTTTTATTTCGCCACACATTTTATTTCATCCACTTAAAACGAAGAACGCAGTAGATTAAAATC
Organism: Hippocampus bargibanti; assembly: GCF_051943395.1. Lineage (NCBI taxonomy): Eukaryota > Metazoa > Chordata > Actinopteri > Syngnathiformes > Syngnathidae > Hippocampus > Hippocampus bargibanti. The sequence goes on along the minus strand of NC_142750.1, from coordinate 3,229,962 downwards.
AAATAGAGAAATGGAGGACCGTTTTAGTTCGGCTTTTTAGTGTCGTGTGTCGAGGCCGCCAGTTTAATTAAACCAATGAACGTTGGCAGCCATTTTAAAATCGTATCATTTTTGTAATCGAATGCAACTACGGGCACCTGATATGCATCTCAACCGGTGTGCTTGAGTCTGGCCGCCGCCTCTCCCCATCTCCCCACTGCATCTTGCTGCTTCTTCCTCCTCCTCCAATACCAGCACATCCTCCTAAATGAATCAAGATCGCAAACTTCCACCCGAATAGTCCCACCGAACTGTCCAAAGTTGTATTGGTCTGCTGTCTTTTTTTCCCGTGGGTCACATGTGTGTTTAATAGGCAGCATGCAGTTGTCCGTTAGTGTGAACAGTCTTCGACTTTTTTTTTTTTTTACCACCAGTGTGTTTTTTTAAACCTCAATACTTCTTATTTTCCTTACACTAAATATGTTGTATGTCAATTTTGATCCATATCAAGAATATCCGTGTGACTAATTTTCTAGGGTCTTTCAACCTCCCCAAATTCGTACAATTACTCTGATTTTCTGTGATTTTAACATGTAAAATTCTGAATAAATAATCGAAATGCATGCAATATATAACCTGTCCAAAATAATGCTAATCTGTTAAACAATTACATTTTTTTGGCAGGCTGATTGAACAATACAAATTGTGTGGTGTGAGTGTGAAAGTGAATGGTTGGTTGTCTTTGTGTGAAATGTCAGGACAAAGAAATGTACAACTGCGCACAAATTTGCTGTAAATATGGCAAATAAATAGTTTTAAAAAGTGCATGCCATAGAAGGATATACCGTATTTTCTGGTGTATAAGGCGCAGGGTTATCTTTTGAAGAAAATGAAAACTTTAGGGTGCGCCTTATATGTACATAGGAAAATACAGTTCTTGGTATCTAATGTCCCAACAGACCTTGCCGATGTGAAGGAGAGAACTCTCATCGCTGTCAAACCCGATGGCGTCCAGCGTCGTCTCGTGGGTCAGATCATCCGGCGCTTTGAGCAAAGGGGCTTCAAGTTGGTGGGCCTGAAAATGTTGCAGGTATTTTTTTTGTGGTGTTCGTACTATCGAGTAGAAAGTGAAAGATTGACGGTTTGTGTTCTCATTGTGTGGCGAAGGTATCCGAAGGGCTCCTTGCTCAACACTACTGTCAACTGACGCAGAAGCCATTCTATTCCAGCCTGGTGGAATATATGACCTCTGGACCCGTAGTTGTCATGGTGAGTACCCGGTGATATTTTGTTTTCAAATGATGAATAGAGATGACAGTTTGGTACTGGTCCAAAATTTCTTAAATTCGGCCTTGGTGGAGGTCTGAGCTTGACTATGTGATTGAGAATAGACACAATAAAGAAGTTATCATGTTTAAAAGTTTCATCCTAATGTATGCTTCGTTAGCCGAATATGCTTAGTTAGCCAAATAATGAATAATGGAACACAGAAAATCTGGGGCCAATCTGAGGTGAACAGACAGAGCCTGTTAAACTGTCATCCTCGGGTATGAAATATAGTCTTGGACGTTAGGGAGTATATGGTACACTCCTGCACAAGAAGATATCATCAGCCAGGTTACAAATCTATCAGTTCATGGAAAGGCCACCCATTAAAATGACTAGGTTCTGTTGGTTTATGGATGTTGGTGCTTGTACCAAAGGATGACTTGGAGGGGTGTCCATGGGAGTCAAGATGTGTGGTATGCAAATCAAGAAGGCTCTGTTTTACTAATGTTTCACTTAAATTGGTGTATATACAGTGATACCTTGGCTTACGAATGCTTTAGCTAACAAACTTTTCGCTTTACGAACGTTAAATTCGCGAGAATATAATCTTGACAAACTGCAAGGTTAAAATATCCTGTCAATCAGGCTCCACAAATAAACCGCACAAGCCATCTGTACAATTTGAAGAGAACCTACAAGCAAGGGAACCAGCTATTAATGAAGTTTCTAGTGTCTGTCTGCACCTGTTGCTGTTGCAATATCACAACTTCAAAGATGTACAACCCAGAGCTCCTTGAGACACTTGATGCTAAAAGCTATCCATTTCATCAAGATACCAACGACCATCACAAAGTAAATAAAACGACTTTATTATACTGTAGTTTATTTATTCATTTACAATACCATAGCACATTTATTATACATAAAATGTGGTATATTGTGCGTAGTTTTAAGGCTTATTTAGTTGAAAATTATGTTTTATGGAAACCTGGGGATGGATTATTCTCATTTTAATGGTTTCCTATGAGAAATTAATGTTTGGAATACACACTTTTGACCTTACACACACTTTCTGGGAACCAATTAAGTTCGTAAGCCAAGGTATCACTGTACTCTCAAGAAATAGCTTGACTAAGGGCTGCACGAAGTGGCTTCGTGAAAACTACACCCCCTGCCGGCAGTAAAAGACAATCTTCCTGTGTTCCAGCCTTTGTTCACACCCATATTCTAAGCGGAATTTCTTCATCCAGGTGTGGGAAGGCCACAACGTGGTCCAATCATCGCGCGTGATGGTTGGAACCACCAACCCCGCTGCGGCACCTGCAGGCACCGTCCGAGGAGATTTCAGCCTTCACGTCAGCAGGTAACAGATGATCAATTCTTTCCTTTTGGATCTTCTCATCTGAGGAGGACTAAATGATATTTTTATGGCACCAAAGGAACGTGGTCCATGCCAGTGACTCCCTGGAAGGAGCCCAAAGGGAGATCCAGCTCTGGTTCCAAGGAAAGGAGCTCATCGAATGGGACTGCTGGGACCAGACGCTCACCTGCGAGAAGTAAAGATGCCTCACAGCGATGCTACCTCTTCTGTCATTGTTGGCGACCTCTGCTTGAAAGGTTAAAATACACCTCAGGAAATGTGTTTATGCTGACCACACACACACAAAAAAAGGTAATTTTTTTTTTCCACTTAACATGAGCTCATTTTTGCGTGATTGCTGGAGCGGGTTTGTTGGATATGATCCATAATCGGGTGATATATCACAATTATTTTGCTAGGAGTATATGAAATATTTCCTTTTTAATTCACAAATGAAAAGCTCAGGGTTCTTATACATACTGACGGGCTTTATCAGCCTTCAGTTTGATATTCATCACGGCAAAGAATTTCACGAAGCCATTTTACTTGAAAAAAAAAAACCCACTGGTGCTTCAAAGTTTTTAAAAAATGTATTATGAGTGACATCTGTGATGGAATAACTTCCATTCTTATAATTGCAATATGAATAAATGATAACAGAATGAATTCATTGGCGATTCAATGTGTGTCGGTACGTTTCTGTAACAGTTTACGGCTCAAACGATCTCAGTCTAATCTAGTCACACTTCTTCACTTTTGCTTGCACATTAGAGGGAGGAACGAAAATACAGTGATACCTTGGCTCATGAAATTAATTGGTCCCCAGAAAGTGTGTGTAAGGCGAAAAATGTGTATTCCAAACATTAATTTCCAATAGGAAACCATTAAAATGAGAATAATCCGTTCCCAGGTCCCCATAAAACAATTTAACTAAATAGGCCTTAAAACTACACATAATATACCTTATTTTATGTATAATAAATGTGCTACGATATTGTAATTAAAGAAATAAACTGTACTGTATAATAAAGTCATTTTATTTATCATAATAATAATACATTTGATTTATCAGCGCCTTTCAAAACACAAGGTCACTTTACAGTCACAGGATAAGTTAGATAGCTAGCTAGATAGGTAGCTAGCTAGATAGCTGTATAGATAATAATAATAATAATCAATTTCATTTACAAGCGCCTTTCAAAACTCTCAAGGTCACTTTTTAGTCACAGGATCATTTTTATGTGGGTGAGCAGCTTTGTGATGGTCGTTGATGGCTTGATGGAATGGATAGCTTTTTGCATAAAGTGTCTCAAGGAGCTCTGAGTTGTACATCTTGGAAGTTGTGATATTGCAACAGCAACAGATGCAGGCAGACACACCTCTACCACGGATCTAGACCAATTATGTGAGGCTTTAACCGAAGACTGGGACGGGGAATAGAGGGGGAAAAAAGCAGTCTGCCTTTTTCAGTTCCTTGTTAGGAGCTCCAAGAACCGGCTCGTTTGCAAATGACACATCACTCAGCGCTCCGTGTGTTTCCCCCAAAAAAAGTTTGTATGCCAAGATTAAATTCTCGCAAATTTGACATTCGTAAGGCGAAAAGTTCATTAGCTAAAGCGTTCGTAAGCCGAGGTATCACTGTACATAAAAAAAAAAACATTAACAAACACAGGTGATGACACATGATTCACATTTAGGAGTGGTTGAAAACGTCGGAGTAACATGGCCGACTGGTCTTCTATCAATCAGTCATTCCGATCTTCAGCTTTTGCCTCTCCATCACTTTCTCCAGTTCGGAAGCCTTTTGCGCATCCTGGAGGGAGAGGAAAAGAGGTGCAGGGAGAACAGGCAGCGCTTTAGGGATCTTCATAACTTTAGAGACATTTCAAATTGTCACTGTAAGTGGGTCACTTCAAATGGGGACAAAATGCAAAATGGTCAAGGTCGGGCAAACAAACGGGCTATGTCAACATACAAAGTACTGCACAGTACACTATGTTGTCCACAGCAGTGGACCTAAGTTGTTATGTAATTGCATATTTGATGGTTTAATAATAATAATAATAATAACAATAATAATAATAATACATGTCATTTAGAAGCGCCTTTCAAAACTCTCAAGGTCACTTTACAGCCACAGGATAAGTTTTTCTCAGGGTGAGCAGTGGCAGCCACACGCGCCAATGTCCATTCAACCCGGAAGTAACTCAAATAGATAGAAAGCTATCAAGATTGCTAATACATAGCTAATACAGTACATAACTAATAGATAGCTAGCAAGATAGCCAGCCAACTAATAGCTAGCTAGTGTGATACCCAGACAGCTAGCCAAATAGGTAATAGATAGCAAATAGTAGTAATAATAATAATACATTTAATTACTAAGCGCCTTTCAAAACTCTCAAGGACACTTTAGTCACGGGATAAGAACTTTTTTTTGTGCGGGTGAGCAGCAGCAGCCATTCGCGCCAGCATTCACTCTACCCCGAAATAACACAGCAGCAAAGTTATGAAAGTAAGAGGAAAGGAAATAAAGAAGTAGAAAAACAAAATACAAGCACTGCTGGAAAGGTTTAAGGTTTCATATGCTGAATTGAATGTTCATGTAAGATAATCTTCGCGTTTGCTTTCAAAACTTGTAGCAGATGTGGACATTTCACCATGAGGTAGGTCTCTGATCCACTGGTGAAAAGGAGGCTTTTCCCTCTCATCTAGAACTGCTTCATGTAATAAAGTGTTTATCTTGTACTCAAACATCATAGAGTACATGGGGAAAGTCATTAAGATTGCACAATTGTCCATGTTTTTATGTTCCTGTTGTGTTTATTATTTTGCTTTGTGTTGACTATTATGTGAAACGCTTTGTTACAGCTATTGTATTGTGTGTGTTCGGCCATAGCAAATTCACTAACCTCAAGAATGACCTTCTGCATCATAATATGACTGTACACTCGTCCGCCTTCATCGTAGGACACTTCGCAGAGTTCCTTCTTGTTGAGGGAAAAGAGCTGCGCTGCGGTTAAAACGCCAAGACTCTGGACGGTCCTAACAGAGGAGAAAGGAGAAGTAAAGTTTAAATTATTTTGGCGTTCACTTTACAAACATTTGTTGGTTCAACTCAGCAAATACCCAGTGGTTGTTGATACTACATCCTGACACTAGGGGGCAGAGTCGCGCTTTTCAACCCCTGCTGGGGAAAGAAGAATTTCCCGCTAACATTTTGTTATTCATTCTTGCTAAGCAGTCGAATACAATGTCAAAGAGTGAGTATGTGACGGGTTAAAAAGTACCTTATTTAGTATTTTGGTTACAGGTAAAGCAAATCGCATAGTTACATTGGTTTATAAATGGTATACTGTACATCTAAAATGTGTATTTAAACAAGGAACACCTGCTTCGGTTAGTGTTTCGTGTCGGATCGATTTACATTGTCGGACAGGAACAATTTTGTACCCATTAAGCTAGCACCGCCTATTACGATTAGCGCATATTGCTACATGATCCGCGCCACACATGACATACTTCAGTCACAATACCTAAAGTAACAAATTCAGTTAAACAGCAATTGAAAACTGTTCTTTTTCCTTCAGATTTTTTAACTTTCGCCGTCTGCCATCTTGCCTGACCGAAATATAACCATAAACACCGAGCATTTGTATTGATGCGTTCCAAAGTCGTGGTCGATCATATTTCGGGCTTTTCCGTGATCCGCCGGAAACTGCCGAAAGAGCTTAATCGAAATTCATTTACCCATGGTGCATTGTATTATTTACAACGAACATGGCGGACGGTTAAAGTATTTCAGGCATAAGGGGGCCCAATGACATCCCTGCATTTATAATAATAATCATAATACATTTCATTTCTAAGCGCCTTTCAAAACTCTCAAGGTCACTTTACAATCACAGGATAAGTTTTTCTGTGGTTGAGCAGCGGCAGCCACACGGGCCAGCGTTCACTCAACCCGGAAGTAACTGAAACAGATCGAAAGCGAGCTAGCATTTAGTTTTTCAATCCTGTTAAAATGCTTAATACAATGTTAAAAGAGTCAATACCGCTGACTGAAGCCCTTTCCTACGAGCCAGGACTCCACTTCGGACGCCGGAGACTGGTAGTCCAAAGTAAACGACGATTCCACGGAGCGTGACGGCAAAAGAGGAGGACGACTGCCGGAGATTCTTTTCTGCGTCATTCGTTGGAGAAGCTCATCATTCATTATGAGTACTGCACACATGGAGACATTTAGAATTTTAAAAAACGCTCGCATCTAGTCATATATAATAGAAACAGTATTGTCCAAATCTTAAATAATGGCCAAATTACATAAATGTTAAAAATCACTCCCTAACTGAATATTTTTGTAACTTCTATTCAATTGATATTTTGTTGCTTTCATGACCACATGGGGGCAGTATAACACAGCGATATGGCTTGACCCAGCATGGTCTCCCCACAAGAAGCCTTAGTAATATTGGCTACTCTTTGCAGAAGATCAAGGATATATTCTCGTGAGTATTCTTCTACCATCTCCTCGTATGTATTCTAATATTCATTGTCACAATAATATTTGTTGCCCTTGAAGGTGTTACCTCGATCGCCGTTTTCTCCGTGGGTTGCCGCGGAAGGCAGCCCAATGCTCGTGGGGCTCGTCGCTGGTGAACAAGTGCCAAAGGGGCTGAGCGGAGCGTACAAAGTGGGTGACATCTGGAAGGCGGCAACGAAACAATCAGGCAAGTTGAAAGGAACGTTGGCTGGGTTGAAAACAGATGTTAACTCATTCGCTGCTAGACGTGCAAACATGTGTCCTCCCGTGCCAGGGCTTTTGTCATTGTCAATTGAATTCCAGGGCGCATAGAATATTGAGTTTTAGGTCTACATCAACATTCAATACAGTGTTAGAAACCTTAGACTCTCTTGTTTTATTAAGAAAAAAAGTGTTAATTCCTAAATTATATGCGTCTGGAGTTATATGATCTTGAAATGAGGGCGGCTGTCCAAAATACAATGCAATATTGGTTTTGCCACTTCTTTCTTTCCTTTCCTTTCATAACTTTGCTGCTGTGTTAGAGTGAACGCTGGCGCAAATGGCTGCCGCTGCTCACCCACAAAGAAAAAAAAAATCCTGTGACTGTAAAGTGTCCTTGATTGTTTTGAAAGGCGCTTAAAAATTAAAATTATTATTATTATTATATAGCGCTTCAACAACAGCTGAAGCTGGAACAAAACTCTAAAATGGGAAAAGGGGAAATCCTGCCCCCTCGTGGAAAAGAAAAAAACATTTCCAGAGGCTATGGCCAGCGCTTTATCGGCACCCAAGCATGGAAAAACAAAACCCAAACAAATTCGGGAATGGCGCTCTACGTCATATTTTCAATTTCTGAATAAATTTGTAAATGGCGGTGAATGAGTTAAACTGGACACACACACACACACACACACACACACACACACACACACACACACACACACACACACACACACACACACACACACACACACACACACACACACACACACACCGCTGGTTTTTCCCCGCTGTTGTTGTTTAGAGCCGACAGTGGTTCCAAGATAGTTTGAGGAACAAATCCGATCTGGTCATAGCGATTACGACATTTCCACCATCTCTTGGAGGACTCGATGACCTGAAACCAGTAAAATGCTAATTCGGAAAATAAGATACCGTCAATCAGCTTTTAAAACTCATTTCAACGTAAAGGTACAGATATACACTTAAAATGTTGTGTTTGTTTTGTGTGTGTGTGTGTACCTCGAGTGTTTCTCCTTGCAGTACCGAAAGCTCACTGCTGTTTCTTGCAACAAAGTCATAGGTGCAGCAATAATGTCTCTCCCCAGGCGGCGGTAGTCCATTTCCCTCCCTGGAATGATATTTATCTCTTGTTTAGATTGTATTCTTGTTTAGTGTGTGTTTATGGATTTTCTTGTTATTTTTGGATGCTTTGAGATTCATGTACAGTGATACCTCGGTTTAAGAACCCCTTGGTTTACGAACTTTTTGGTTTACGAACGTTAGATTTATGAAAATTGTACCTTGGCATACAAACTATTTTTCGGGATACACACGGAGCTGCCACAATGAGTGATGTGTCGTTCGCGAACGAGCCTGTTCTCCTAACAAGAAAATGGCAGCCGGCTTGTTTTGGTCCTCTATTTCCCGCTCCCAGTCGTTGGTTAAAGCCACGTGATTGGTCAAGAATGCAGCAGTGAGGGGAGGTGGTTTAAACATTAAAGAGACAGGCAGACGACAGAGAGTGAAAAGTGGATACAAAACAGTGACATTTGGACTCGTTTCAACTTTTATAGGTCAAAGGCAGAGTGTAGACTGCAAGGTTAAAATTCCCATGAATCAGGCTCCACAAATAACCCGCACAAGCCATCTGTACACTTGATGCAAAAAGCTATCAACCCAGCTAAACAGAACACAATTGACGAGGAACGAGGTAAAATTATCGTAGAGAATGTACCGACAAGGGATCATTCCTCCAGATGGCGAAAGAAGAAGACTACGTTCCTCATGTAGTGATTAATGCTGATGAAACCGGCCACTCCATTCCATCAAGCCATCAACGACCATCACAAAGGTAAATAAAACCTCTTTATTATAAAGTACAGTTTATTTATTTATTTATAATACCATAGCACATTTATTATACATAAAATAAGGTATATTTTTGTGTAGTTTTAAAGCTTTAGAAAATTAGAAAGTAGCAAATTATGTTTTATGGGGACTTGGGAACGGATTATTCTCATTTTAATGGTTTCCTGTGGAAAATTATTTTTTGGGATACACACTTTTCGCCTTACATACTCTGTCCATGAACCAATTAAGTTCGTAAGCCAAAGTATCACTGTAATTTGAATTTTTGCCACTTCTTGTTGTGTATTCCCCCCCCCCCCCCCCCCCCCCAAATTGACTTTGATGTGGTTATCACTCTCTGTTTATCATTTATCAATCCTTTGTTTTTCAGTCAAAAACTATACCCCCGATCTTCACTCACACTTCATCCATCTCATCAACGGGGCCTTCCACCGCGGGTGCACTCCGCTTCGCATTCGCATCCTGTTTATGCTGCGACTCAACGGGATCTTCCAGAGGTAACCCAGAGGAGTCATACGCCTCCTGTTGCCATCCATCCAGGAAGACGGGCGAGTACGGAGGGACAGACACACCCAGCTGGGAACTGATGAAGTACTGATTAAAGGACAACCGACGCCTCCGGACAAGTTGTGTCCATCATTTGTAAAATCACTTCAAATGACTTCTACTGAGCACATTTTATAATGATTCCACCGCATATAGCTATATTTTATGTTTTAAGACTCGCGCTGAATATTCAGGAAGTCTTGTTTTTGAGTTGGTGACGAGTCCTCACGTTACGTCACTGAAGGAACGCCCCTGACCGAGAAAGCAACACACAGTGCATTTTGGGTACTTTGTTTGGTCTGAAAACTTCGTGTTATTCTGTGGTAATGGCGAAATTAGAAGGAAAACACATAAATAACGCGATGGTGAATCGTTGTGTGTTGCACCAAGACTACTATTTGATACTAGTTGACACAAATTCCCAGCAGACAAATCAGCCCATTTCTTTGGGCGCTATCTTGTGCATTTTCTGGGACGCTACATTAGAGTCCTGACAGCTCGAATTGATCTGGAAGGACTTCTTTTTTCGATTGCAAACATTTATGCTTTCCTCTTCAGAACTATTTGAATCATATTCATAACTGGATGAGTAACAAGAAAGCATCTCCGAATCTGAAGCCATTGTTTTGATTCAAGAGCAAGGCAAGACGTCTTTGCGTGACGTCACGAACAAGGGGGCGGGACCTTCTGAAACTGAAACTTTCTGAAGTCATTTTGAAGTAGTTTTTGGACACTTTAACTCATTTTTATTGGTGTTTTGCATTTGACTAAAAATATCAGCCTGCGTGTTTTGCGTATTTTAAATGCTATAAAACGTTTTTCTGATATCAGGAAACAAAAAATGGTGTCGGTTGTCCTTTAAGATTTGATTGACATGTCTAAAACACTTGCAACTACGATTTAAAAAAAAAAAACGCACCAAGGGGAAGTCCAATTGGGGCCTAACTCAATCCAAAGCTGTTTTTCCTCCTCAGTCAGATGCTCCTGGAGCAGCGAAACGGCACCGGCGGTCAGTGCAGGACTGACCACCGAGCCACCCAATTGCGGGCCGCATGTGGTTTTCACCATCTGTGACCGAGACACAAGTCAGTCAGCAAAAGACGGTGCGTATGAGAGCCTCTCACCCAGAACATGAAGGCGAGCACACCAGCCGGAGAGGAAAAAAGATGTGATGCAGCAACTGGGGCGCACTCGGTTCCGTTATTGCTGACTTGATCCGATCCTTGAAGTAATCAATAGATGGTCAGAGGGGGTGTGGGGGCATTTCAACAGGATGTAAAAATGGAACGATCTGCGTCGTTTAAGCTCACCAGTAGACTGAAGGAGTACTTGATTTTCTGAAAAATGGCCACAAAGTCGTCCTCAGATGGGGGAATCGCTTTCATGGTAATCAAGTCATCTGAAAGAAAAACAAGCGTGAATTGCGTCATGCGATATACAGGACAGTCAAAAATGCCGAATGACTCAGTGATTTTGTCCATGGTTGTAGCTTGATTGGTTCCCATCACTGACGTCACCCAATGGACAGCACAATATCATGAGCTTAGCCTGAAGGTTTTGACCTCTTGACCTTCACCATATAACAAGCATTTGTGCTATCTTTTTCAGAATGTGTTTTCCCGCAATGTGCTCCAAAAAAATGCACTGATCCACTGAATTCATGGTTAGGGTTTCTGTTACATCATAAATTATGACAGTCTAGCGAGCTATCTAGCTATCTATTTGCTGTCTTTCAGGTTGAGTGATTATTAGCTAACTCTTAGCTAGCTTTCTATCTATTTGAGTTACTTTCAGGTTGAGTGATTATTAGCTAACTTAAGCTAGCTAGCTAGCTTTCTACCTATTTGAGTTACTTCCGGGTTGTGTGAATGGCTGCCGCTGCTCACCCACACAAAAACTTATCCTGTGACTGTAAAGTGACCTTGCGAGTTTTGAAAGGCGCTTAAAATTACATTTATTATTATTATTATTATTATTATTATTAGCTGTGTAGCTGGCTGCCTAGCTATCGAGCTAGCCAGCTATTACCTGGCTGCCTAGGTACCTAGCTAGCTATTTATTAGCTGGCTAGCTGGATAGTTAACTATCTATTAGCTATAGCTGGCTAGCTGGATAGTTAACTATCTATTAGCTATCTATTAGATAGGTAGCTTGCTTTTTATCTATTCAATTTTCTTCTGGGTTGAGTGAACGTAGGCGCGTGTGGCTGCCGCTGCTCACCCACAGAAAAACTTATGCTGTGACTGTAAAGTGACCTTTAGAGGTTTGAAAGGCACTTAGAAATGAAATGTATTTGTATTATTATTATTATTATTATTATTATTATTATTATTATTATTATTATTATTATAAAAACAAAAACAATTTCCCTGGTGTTGTATTCCGCAGGCATCCGGAGGACTTCATTGTGTCCGGCAACGAAAACGACAACAACAGCAGCTGGTAAATTTGTGCTCACTTACCATCCTGACTTGGCTTCTTGCTCTTCCTGCTTCTTTTCTCCCTCTGACTGAGAATGCTCTGAGCCTCGGCCGCTTGCTGCAAACGCACCATGAACCGCTCGATGTCATCGAAACAATGGTTTAGAATCTCCTGGTGGGGGCGCAGAAGCACAGTCAGATCAACGTTTGTAGCCTTCATTTATTTACAGGAGGAGAGAAATGATTGTAACATTAATCCATGACCGTATTTTCCGGTGTATAAGGCGCACCAAAAATCCTTGATTTTCTTCAAAAGACTTTATGTTTTTAATATTTTCAAGATTTGACCGCCAGGATATCACCAGTGTGTACTCAACGTCTTTAATGTGTCATTTGGAAGGGGGGAAAATATATAATCTACCTAGTATACCTATATAAACCCCTCCCCACCATACTACAACTTTTATACAGGATTTTAAAATTGTGATTTGATTGTGTGTTAATGTACCGTATTTTCCGGTGTAAAAGGCGCACCCAAAAGCCTTGATTTTTTTTCAAAAGAAAAAAGTTTTCCAAATATAGTATATAAGCTGGCTATTTTGTTATCTAGCTGGTTACCTAGCTATTTAGATAGCTACTGTATCTATTAGCTATATAGCTAGCAAGCTATTCGCTTGCTAGCTATATTTGCTAGCCATTAGCTGTCTATTCGCAACCTATTAGCTATCTATTCGCTAGCTATTAGCTATCTATTTGCTAGCCATTAGCTATCTATTTACTAGCTGTTGGGTATCTATTCACTAGCTATCTATTTGCTAGCTATTAGGTGTCTATACACTGGCTATTGGCTATCTATTCGCTAGCTATTAGCTATCTATTCACTAGCGAGCTAGCTAGCTGTTTGAGTTACATCCGGGTTGCGTGAACGCTGGCGCCTGTGGCTGCCGCTGGTCACGACAGAAAAAAACTTACCCTGTGACTGTAAAGTGACCTTGAGAGTTTTGAAAGGCACTTAGAAATTAAATGTATTATTATTATTATAATGTGGTGTGCCTTATATTTGGGACATGTTTATGTATTTCTATATTTTATTTGGAAAACTTTATCTTTCATTCAAGGTGTGTCTTATACTCCGGTGCGCCTTATATATGGAAAACGTTTGAAAATACATCATTCATTGGGGGTGCGCCTTATACACCGGAAAATACGGTCAACCAAAAATTAAAAGTCTAGAAGTTTGGTTTCAAATTCCACCAAATATGTTGCTGTTCCCAAAGTGACATTTCGTTCCAATGCCTGACCCAATTTGAACCGAACAATGACCTTAAGCAAGAATACCTTTGGCGTACTGTCGCAATAATACACATATGTGGTTTCACCGTTCAAATCCATGCCCTGAGGGTAAACCCTCACCGCAATTTGGCACGCAGTGAAAACAAGTTAGACATCCGTGAGTCGCGGTATTTTGCAATAATTGCCCTATAAATCAAATCTTCCCTGAAAGACAAAATGTTCTGAAAATTGTGTCAAAAGTGTCTCAGTACGAATCCAAAATGTACTTGTAGTTATAATTAAGTTAAGTAGTAAGTTAATGTAGTAATATTAAATCTCAATATACATTTACAATTTTCTTCATTAGTATACTTAAAAATATCCAAAGACAGCAACACAACACTCAGGGGCAGTAAATTGAAGACTCTCAAACATAGGTGTCAAAGTTAAGGTCCGGGGGCCAAATCTGGCCCACCACATCATGTTTTTCGGCCCGTGAAAGCAAATCAAACTTTTGAAATTCTATGATGTTTACTAAAGCCCTAACCAAAATTTCAAATTGGCCCATGTAAACCACACTAACATTAGTCATTATTTTTTACTTCAAATTTGAAAACGACATATTCATTAACTCATTCACTGCCAAACGTGAAAAAACATGTCCACTCCAGCGCCAGGTTTTTGGTCATTGTCACTTGAATTCCAGGACCCACAGAATATTGAGTTTTCGGACTACATAAACATTCAATGCAGCGTAAGAAACCTTAGACTCTCTTCTTTCATCAGCAAAAATAGTTAATTCCTAAATTATATGGGTCTGGAGTTATATGAGCTTGAAATGAGGGTGGCTATCCAAAATACAATGCAATATTGGTTTGTTTAACGCTTTAACAACGGCTGAAGCTGTAACAAAGCGCTAACATGGAAAAAAGGGAATTCTGCCCCCTTGTGGAATGGAAAAACATTGCCAGAGACCATGCTCAGCGCTTTATCGGCACCCAAGCATGAAAAAAAACAACAACAAAACCCAAACAAATTCGGGAATGGCGCTCTCTGAGTTAATTCCTGAGAGTTAATTCCTAAATTATATGGGTCTGGAGTTATATAAGCTTGAAGTAAGGGTGGCTGTCCAAAATACGCTGCAAAATTGGTTTGTATAACGCTTTGACAACAGCTGAAGCTTAAAAAAGCGCCAACATGGATAAAAGGCCAGCGCTTTATCTGCACCCAAACAAGAAAAAACAAAACCTGAACACATTCTGGAATGTCACTCTGTCATATTTTCAATTCTCGAATAAATTCGTAAATGGCCGTGAATGAGTTCAACATCTATTTCTCTCATCAACCAGCAAATGAAGATGAAATCAAGCACCTACCACTTCTCGCTCTTCATCCCGTTGAGATGGAGGATTGAACTCGATTTCACTGCCCTTCCCTGTGCACAGAAAAAGCATCTTTGAGTGAGTTCAATCATACACATACACACGAATCTGGGGTTAGCTTGACTGAAATCGATGCGTTCGGGGAGCTCACCCTGCAAGGAAAGCTGGTTTGGAACGGGGATGACTTGGACACTTGAAGGCTTTCGAGATAGCATCGGAGGATGTGAAAACATCTGTTAAGTCATATCAGAAATCGGAACAGTATGTTACCTCGGAAGCATGGAGGATGTTCCCAGATTATATTTACTATGCTCCATACTTTGAAGTTATTTAAACATTATTTTTTTGCCCATTTCATAATCCCCTTTAAGTAAAAATGTCTGTCTACAGATTAAAAAATGTAATGCAATCAACTCCGGCATTTAAACCATATTATGCAGTTATACTCATTTGACAACAATGAGGTTAAAATCTTAGGAAAAGAAAATAAGTGGTTGAAAGGGGAGTAAAAGAAGCTATTTTCATAAAACAGCAAAACCCTTCACTAAATCGCCATGGTGGGGTGAGGTTCAATTTGGATCGTTCCTACAGCCGACTTCTTAGGCAACATAGGCTTATTTATGCTGGGGAGGTGATACCAGAGCAAATGGGGCAATCAGGCCAGTCGTAGACCCCATACTCAGGCAGGACAATAGTAGTAATCAGTGTAGCTGCAGGGAGTAGTCCTCTGCTCCCCCCAACCTGAGAGCAGGGACCAATCATAGCAGAGTCCGGCACAGTCACATCTGGACAGTAGGGATATATATATATATATATATATAGGGCCAAAACTCCCAGCCAAAAATTTTTTCGCTGACGACGCCTCTTGAATAAGAAGCGAAACGTCCCGACACCTTCAAAAAAGTACAGATGACTGCTGAAGAAACCTTCTCATCGATGGACCACTCCTATACGACTGAGAGCTTACACAGATGTTACTTAGGAATTAACTTTTTTTTTCTGAAAAAAGAAGAGAATGTAAAGGTTTCTTACACTGCATTGAATGTTTATGTAGTCCTAAAATTCAATATTCTGTGGGTCCTGGAATTCAAGTGACAATGACAAAAACCCTGGCACTGGAGTGGACATACTTTTTCGCACATGCCTGGCAGTGAATGAGTTAAAAACTCTACATGCATCATCCAAATCACATTGGTGATGTTATTACACAATTACTCTACTACTACCACCGCAACCCAAAAGAATGTTGAGAATTTAAGAAGCACATTTTCAAGTCCGCATTCTCGGAAGTGATGGATACACTCAACAGGAAAAACCGCATGGCACTGGCCACATGGTATGTGGATGACACAATCCTCCAACATGTTTCTCGACTAATTGAGTGCAACATCATAGAAGGGACCTGGAGTGATATCAACCTATGATCATCCGAACCACCATTTAAAGGACAACCGACGTCCCCGGACAAGTTGTGTCCATAATTTGTAAAATGGCTTCAAATGACTTCTACTGAGCGTATTTTACAAAGATTCCACTGCATATAGCTATATTTTACGTTTTAAGACTTGCGCTGAATATGCAGGAAGTCTTGTTTTTGAGTTGGTGACGAGTCCGTACGTGACGTCACTGAAGGAACGCCCCTGAGTGAAAAAAGGACACATTGTAGCAGTCCTTCCATCACGTCAATATATTTTGCTGTACTTGTTTGGTCTGAAAACGTCATGTTGCACTAAAAAGAGCCAGAAGAGGGCAACCAAGCTCCATGTAAGGAAGTTATCAGCCTGTGGAAACAGGCTGATTAATTCCTCACAGGAGCGTGGACGCCATTTTCTGCCTCTTCTTGGGTGATACATTTCCCCCCAATGTTGCCTCAAAATGGCACGGAATAAATTCAGTAATCGATTGCAAACATGTATGCTTTCCTCTTCAGAACTATTTGAATCATATTCATAACTGGATGTGTAAGAAAGCATATTATCTGAATCTGAAGCCATTGTTTTGATTCTCCAGCAATGCAAGACGTATTGGCGTGATGTCACGAACTGGGGGCGGGACTTTCTGAAAATGCCCAATTCGCAGCTCAATTTTTTGCAGATTTTGGACACTTTAAGTCATTTTTATTGGTGTTTTGCATTTGACTAAAAATATCATACTGCGTGTTTTGGGTATTTTAGATGCTATAAAACGGTTTTGTGGTGTCAGTTAAAAAACAAAAAAGTGACGTCGGTTGTCCTTTAAAAAATACATATATTCCCTCACAATAAATGAAAACCATCACATGTATTCAAAAGATGAAAGCGGTGACATTTTTAAGCCAACTACATTCATCAATCATTCTTGGGTACAACCCACATGTTATTTACAAAGTATAAGCACCTGAACCACAAATTCATTACTGTACCTTTTGTTGTGATCTGCGCGATTCAGTCCAAGCCACGGAAGACAATCAGAGTCGCCCTCACTGCGCTGAAACTGTTTACACGAACACGTCCCACCTAACCCAGAAATGCAGAAACGAGAAAAACAAGTCTGACTTTAATCCATGATGCTTTCACTCTTCCTCTACCTTACTGCTCTCCAAAAGTTGGCCCAAAAAAAAAAATAATCTGGCATGCTTGCATCAATATTATTTTTAATTGTAATTACGGAATAATGAAATACTCAAACATGGTCCCACCTTCACCCACTTACTTGATGTGCTGTATACTATATATATATATATATATATATATATATATATATATATATATATATATATATATATATATATATATATATATATATATATATATATATTGGATTGGATTTGCCTTTATTAGTCTCACAGTGGAGAAATTTAAATTTCATATATATATATATATACTGTATCTATATTGTATCTATATTATATATTGTAAATATATTTCATATATATATACAGTATATACTATATACATATACTGTATATATATTGTATGTATATATATAGTATATATACTGTATATATGTGTGTGCGTGTGTTTGTCTGTTTCTGTATATGTGTCTATACTATATTTACTATATATGGATGTATATATGTGTGTATATGTATATATGTGTGTATATAATATATATATACATATATGTGTGTATATGTATATACTATATTTACTATATATATATATATGGAAATATGTGTATATATGTACATATATATATATATATATATATATATATATATATATATATATATATATATATATATATATATATATATATATATATATATAATACAAAACGTCCCTCACAATAAATGAAAATCATCACATGTATTCGAAAGATGAAAGCAAAACCGGTGACATTTTTAAACCATCAATTTTGTACCAACAACTGTATAAAAAAAGATGCATATAAGTTTATAACATGAACATTGACTTAATTAGTTATTTTCCCAAAACCAACTCTCGAGCCATATATGGCTCTTTTGATGATTACATCTGGCTTGCAAATAAAACTAAATATTCTCGCTTTTTCACAGTTCATTTCCTGTTTGGGCTTGCAGTTGACCGAATGACCAGTTTTGATTGGATGATGCTGACCTAGGTGGCCGTTGATGTCAAAATAGGTAAACGCCCCCTTTTGAATAAGCTGGACAATTAAAATTAAAAAGATGACGAGTATTGCACACTTCAGGTTGAATGGATTGAAGAATTTGCCTTTGTGGAGAGAACAGGTTCTGCCTTGATTCTCATTTGCAATGAAGCAACATCATCAATGAATCAGTTGAATGTCAGTGGTACTTTGACAAGCCCCATGCTAGCGTTAGCATCAATATACTTCTGCGAGAGACAGCGTGCAAGCTAATGAGCAGTGTGCAGGTTAGCTAGCAGTAACTTTGTGTATAGACACGGCAAGTTGACTTTCATTGCAATAGTTCGGCTAGATTTTTTTAACAATCATGAGGAACGAAAAACCATCCACATTAAAGGTGAGTATTATCACTAAATTATTTCAAGGACAACCGACGTCTTTGGACAAGTTGTGTCCATAATTTGTAAAATGGCTTCAAATGACTTCTACTGAGCGTATTTTACAAAGATTCCACCTCATATAGCTATATTTTACGTTTTAAGACTCGCGCTGAATATTCAGGAAGTCTTGTTTTTGAGTTGGTGACGAGTCCGTACGTGACGTCACTAAAGGAACGCCCCCTGACCGAAAAAAAGACACATTGTAGCAGTCCTTCCATCACGTCAATGTATTTTTCTGTATTGTTTGGTCTGACAACCTTGTGTTGCACCCAAAAGCCGCCAGAAGAGGGTGTCCAAGCTCCATATAAGGAATTTATCAGCCTGTAGAAACGGAGGTGGCCACAGGAGGTCGCCATTTTGTGCCTCTTTTCTGGTCATCGTTTCTCCCCAATGTTGCCTCAAAATGGCACGGAATAAATTCTTTAATCGATTGCAACCATGTATGCTTTCCTCTTCAGAACTATTTGAATCATATTCATAACTGGAGGTGTAACAAGAAAGCATATTCTCCGAATCTGAAGCCATTGTTTTGATTCTCAAGCAATGCAAGATGTCTTGACCTGACGTCACAAACTGGGGGCGGGACTTTCTGAAAATGCCCAATTCGCAGCTCAATTTTTTTTGCAGATTTTGGACACTAAGTCATTTTTATTGGTGTTTTGCATTTGAAGAAAAATATCATACTGCGTGTTTTGGGTATTTTAGATGCTATAAAACGTTTTTCTGATGTCAGTTAAGAAACAAAAAAGTGACGTCGGTTGTCCTTTAATCTCTTGTGTATCTCCCCCCACCCCTTTCAATTTTGCTGCTGTAGATTGCAAATTTCCACATTGTGTGACTATTGAATGCTTTCTGATTCTGATTCTAAGTTTTATTGTATGCTTCATTATTTGCATTATTTCACTCATTTTATTCTAGAATTTTTGCACTGTTTTTTATTTCCTTCAATAATATTTTTTTGGCGACATTTTTTTTAATCAAACGACGTCACGACTTGCTTTATTGAGTCACAGCGCCCTCTGCTGTCAAATTATCATCATTACATGTTAAGTCTCACGATTTGGTCGGAAGACTCCCGATTTTGACCACAATACTCACTTTATAAGGCAACTATTGACATAATAATAATAATAATAATAATTATTATTATTATTAGTATTATTAATAATACATTTAATTTCTAAGCGGCTTTCAAAACTCTCAAGGACACTTTACAGTCACTGGATTTTTTTGTGCTGGTGAGCAGCGGCAGCCATTCGCGTTCACTCTTCCCGGAAGTAACACAGCAGTAAAGTTATGAAAGGAAGAATACAGACAGTTAATTTGCAAGGTGACACAAAATGCAAAAAAATAAAAATAAAAAAAAGACACTTTATAATATACTATATAATTGACTGTAGAAATAAACAATGAAAGCATTTTTGTGTTTTATTTACTTCTAATTTCTATTTTTGTAACGCTCACATTACTTTAACAAGCAACACAGAGTTGCTGACGAAGCTTCTTGGATAAGAAGCGAAACGTCCGACATCTTCAAAGAAGTACACATGACGGCTGAAGAAACCTTTTAATCGATATTATTATGATTATTTTACACGACATGTTACTTGTCCTGCATATAAAAAAAAAATCCGTACTTTCTACTCCGACTCAAAAGGGAGCACACGTGTTTCTACGACTTTAGGACAAAAACAATGAGTTCTTTTGGCACCTGTGGGCATTTCACTGTTGTGCAACGATGAAGTCGCGTGTATTTTCGTTCGGTCAAGCCCCGCCCACTCCAGCCTGCCTATTGGCCATAGTAAAATGGCACCTCTGGCTTGCTCTTATTTGGTTTGCTCCAAAAGCGTGAGTGACCGCGTGGCGATAGGAAAGTTTTCTCCTTTCCACCGTAAACACAAAACTCAACGAGAAGGGGGGGAAAGGGCTTAATTTTAATCGTCTTTCAGTTGCATAGCACTAAGGAGTAGAAGTAGCGAGGACGAAAGTGAACATGAAATAAAGCAAGATCGGGGTCGTTCGTAACTTGAGAGCAGCGGCGTTGGATTGAACTGTCAATCATGGTAATTTCCACACTCTCATACGCTCTTCTAAAAGTATTTTTGTTGACGTTGTTCGCTCAAATATAAACGTTGTTTTCGTTATGGTTGACCCACGAAACAAAGCTGCTTTGGGATACAGTACGCATGAAAATTAGTGGGAAATGGAACTTGCGGTTCTGTAAACGCGGGTTGAAAAACGGTTTCGATATACGCACTGTTAAACCTGTTCCTATTTTAAGTCAGCGGTTCTCAAATACGTATTTTAATACAATCTCAGATAATACAGTAATAATAATATTAATAATACATTTCATTTATGAGCGCCTTTCAAAACATTCAAGGTCACTTTAGTCACAGGACAATTTTTTTTCTGTGGGTGAGCAGCGGCAGACACGCGCAAGCGTGCACTCAACACGGAAGTAACGCAAATAGATAGAAAGCTCGCGGGCCAGCTAATCGATAGCCAGTAGCCATCGAGCTAGGTAGCTATATGGCTAGACAGATAGCTATAATTCTAATAGATAGCGAGCCAGCTAAACAATATAGCTAGCTAGAGATCTTTTTAGCTAGCTTTTGTAGCGCTACCTAGTAACTCTTCGGTCACCACCATCATGATTGCCATAATAGTAACATTGTACTTCATTAAAAATACAAATGATCGTACAGTTTGAATACATAGACTATATTGACACAAAAAAAGCATACGTGGGTATTGATTCATTTAGATAAAAACACTGATGATTTATTTGTTGTTTTCTGTTTTGTTTTGTTCTTCCACTGCCAGATGTGCAAAAATGTATCCACTCCAATGCCAGGGTTTTTGTCATTGTCACTTGAATTCCATGACCCACGAAATATTGAGTTTTAGAGCTACATAAACGTTCAATACAGTGTTAGAAACCTTAAACTCTCTTCTTTCATCAGAAGAAAAGAGTTAATTCCTAAATTATATGAGTCTGGAGTTATATGAGCTTGAAATGAGGGTGGATGTCCAACATACAATACATATTGATTTATATAGCGCTTTTTAGGCTATTTTGGTGAAAGGAAGGTAAAACCAGCAGATAGCAAGCCGGTAGCCTGAAGAATGTGCTTGTCTACGTTTGCCTTGTGAGCGATGTGATAAGGTCCTGGGAAAGGTCCTTAGTCAAAATGTCTTTGTGCAAAGTCTTGGAAATATATTCTAATCCATTCCACAGCTTTTGCTTTAAATTTCAGTGACTTTTAAAGACAGTTTATTTTAAATTTCCCAGGTGTCAGCACCCCCTAAGCCACAGGTGTCAAAGTCAAGGCCTGCGGGCCAAATCCGGCCCGCCACATCATTTTTTTCGGCCCGCGAAAGCAAATCAAACTTGTTAAATTCCATGATGATTGCTAAAATCTGAGCCAAAATTTCAGATTTTTGGATGTCAACCACAATAAAAGTCATTATTCTTGACTTCAGATTTGAAAACGAGTTATTCATTAATTTGTTGTGCGCTCTACATGTAATATTTGAAGGGATTTAAACATTCTAATGGGTTCCCCAAATTCATAACGGCCCTCGACAGGAAACCATAACTACAATGTGGCCCGCGGCAAAAAATGACTGACACTCCTGCCCTAAGCGTTGTGATCATAGAATTGCCCCCCCCCCCTGGCAAGCCATAAGCGTTCTGTCATTCTCGCAGGTCATCGTGACCTAACGCATTCACCCTCCCTTTTGTCCATCGGTGCCCTTGACATTTGAAACCTGAACACAACTAAATAAAAGCCTCCATTTTGCCGGTAGGTGTGACGAACTATGGTGTCAATGTTCTCCCTCTCACAGCTGCGAGGGTCTCACCGAACAGTTTGAGTAGTTGTGAATGACGTGCGACGGGGTCACCCTTGTGTCCCTGCGACACACCTTTGTGTCAGTTGGATGTTTTAGCTGGCAAACTTCATAATGTCTGGCTGACTACAGTCATTTTTTTTGGTTAAAGGACAACCGACGCCTCCATGTTGTGTCCATAATTTGTAAAATCACTTCAAATGACTTCTACTGAGCGTATTTTACAAAGATTCCACCGCACATAGCTATATTTTACGTTTTAAAACTCACACTGAATACTCGTAGCACTTGTTTACACTGCCTACTCGGGCGCCATTTTGGACTTGTTTTGGACTTTTCATCCAATTTTCTGCAATGTTTGAGAAATTCAATTTCAAAGTTAGTTTTTTTTCTTCTTTTTCTCTCCTTTATACCTAGACGGAAAAACCTTCGTTGAGTGGCGACGAAGATGGCGCGTGGCTGACTGAGAATCAGTCTCAGTCTCGGTTAGCGCTCAGTTCTGATGCTAACGAAATCAATCATGATGAAGACCGGCCAGCTTGGGATTCCAAGATCCAGTATGTGTTAGCCCAGGTGGGCTTCAGCGTCGGGTTGGGCAACGTGTGGAGGTTCCCATACCTTTGCCACCAGAATGGAGGAGGTGATGATCAATACAGACACTCCCCTACTTACGAACATTCGAGTTATGAACAACGGTACATATCTTTATGGTAACATAAGTAGTACGTGTACCTATCTTTATAGAACATATATTTTATTAAATGTTTATTTTTCAGTCCAAACCAATCCAGGTTACTTATAGAAGCCTTAAACAGACTTATATTAATGTGCATTTCATCACACTCAGACTCTTTATGAAAAACAAAAACAGCCTTTAGTTGGACAGTGCAATTTTTTGGGGGCACCATTTTCCCTAATTCAAAATGGCGGCACAAGCTTGGGCCACGTGAATGTTTTTGGAAGGCTTCAATGTGGCTAAGCTGCGCATCCATCCGTCCATCTATATAGCTAGCTAGCTATGAATAAAAACTTTGGGGATATATTTTGTGGTACATTGCCATTAGAGTGCAAATATGCGGTACTGTCGTTTAAAATGCGCCCCTCTGTCACGCTCTCTGTGCGACAGTAACATTGTCCGTTCTTTACAGAGGATAAAGACTATATCCCTGAGTATCCTTATACTCATCTATAGGAACTTTAAGAAGTTTACAGTCTGCTGTTTTTGTCCATATTAAACCCGAAATAATCCCTTTAAGTATCTATTTGCTATCTAGCTACCGAGCTGCCTATCTATTAGCTGGATAGCTAGCTACCTGGCTGTCTAACTAAGAGCTGGGTGGCTGTCTAGCTAGCTTTCTATGTATTTGAGTTACAGTAAAGTCTCGTTATATTGATATTCTCGGGAGTCGGAAAAAATATTGATATAACCGGACTATCGATATATCCGATCCTGCAGCATGTAAATTTTCTCCTTGCCTTCATAGAAATAGTATGGTAATAAGCAGTACTATCGATATAACCGATATCGATATAACGAGACTTTACTGTACTTCCGGGTTGATTAAACGCTGGCACCCACAGAAAAACTGATCCTGTGACTGTAAAGTGACCTTGAGAGTTTTGAAAGGCGCTTCCAAATCAAATCTATTATTATTATTATTATTATTATTATTATTATTATTATTATTATTATTATTATTATTTTTATTATTATCATAAGCCTTAAACAGACTTATATAAGCCTTAAACATACATTCCATACAAAATATAGCACTGAAGCAACTTACGAACAAATTCACCTTATGACCGTATGTTGTTTGTAAATTGTGGAGCGTCTGCATTACAGAACATAGTTTTGGGTTAAAACTGCGTTCCCGTTTCATATTTTCATGACAGACCCCTACATAGCAGTCTTACAAGTAATCCACCCGTGTTTTCTTCTCCTTCTCGCAGGGGCCTTCATGCTGCTGTATGTTTTCCTTCTGGTGGTGGTTGGCGTTCCCTTATTCTTCATGGAGTTGGCAGCTGGCCAGAGTATCCGACAGGGAAGCATCGGAGTTTGGAAGCACATCTCCCCCAAACTGGCTGGCATCGGGTATTCGAGTTGCTTGGTGAGCATTTTTGAGATGTTTGTCGGTTGTGCTGCCAATGAGGGTGTGGTTGACGTAGAATAATTAGTATTTCTTGAATATGACCATTCTTGCTAAAATATTTCATTGATTATTCTCTCAAAAGAAGACCATTTCGGCTGTCTATTTGCCATCTATTAGCTGTCTAGCTAGCTAGCTATCTAATAGTTATCTATTAGCTAGTTAGCTAACTTGATCTGTCTGAGTTATTCTCGATTGAACGGGGTCACCGTTGCTGGCTAATTAGCTAGCTATCTATTTGCTATCTATTAGCTGTCTAACTAGCTAGCTAGCCAGCTATCTAACTTGATCTATTTGAGTTATTCCCGGTTGAGTGAACGCTGGCGTGTGTGGCTGCCGCTGCTCACCCCTGAAAAACTGATCCTGTGGCTATAAAGTGACCTTGAGAGTTTTGAAAGGCGCTGAGAAATGAAATGTATTATTATCATAATTCTTTTGGGCCTTTGTTCAGCTCAACATCGCCCTCTGTTGGGGCCAGATCCCAAATGATGGTTTTATGCCAAACTGAGCGCACCGGAATGCACCACTCGACTACCCCCCACTTCCATATACATCAAGTTACATACATACAAGTTTTTTTTAACGAAGAAGCAGACATGTTTGGCTGAGATCTCCATAAATCAGACATTGTTTTCGTGTAGCATTCCATTGGAAGCAAATGTTTTAAAAGCAGACATTTTTGGTGAAATCTTCATAATATCGGACTGTTGTTTTTGCATCGTGCATCATCTCCTAATCACGTACCAAAGAAAGCATATGGAAGTGGAAAATGTGGTGAAGAAAAGAAGAAAATAGTGTGCAAAAGTTGGACTTGGAACCAATTAATTTTTTTTACATTGATTATAATGGAATGTGCTGATTCGGTTTTTGAACAAATCTCTTTTCAAACAGGTTTATTGAACGGATAACGGTCAGAAACCGAGGGTTCACTATACTGGGTATTTACAGATATCGAATCTATGAAGTGTTTTTTTTTTCTCCTCAGGTTTGTTTTTATGTGGCTTTATACTACAATGTGATCATTGCATGGAGTCTTTTTTACCTGGGAAACTCCTTCCAATATCCTCTACCTTGGGAGAACTGTCCTATCGACGTGGCTGCCAATGAAACAGGTACACTTTGCTGTTCCAGACAAAAAAAAAAATCCAATTGCCTCGTCACTAAATGCAGTGTCTGAAACTCATAACAAAAAGTTAGCGGACATCACGGCAGACAACTTTGAAAAGTTGCCTGCCCGGCCATAAAGTTGCCTGACTCATTTTTCACAAATTGAAACAGAATAATGCGATTGTTGCATAGTATTAAGGATTTTTTTTTGTACGCCCGACGTAAAAGTTGCATGCCCCGGGCGTCCCGGCAGACGTTATTTCAGACACTGCTAAATGCCTTTTTTCCGCTTTCATTTACAGTGAAAGAATGCGCGGGAAGCTCCGCTACATCCTATTTCTGGTTCCGCAAAGCTCTAAACATCTCCAATTCCATCGAGGAATCGGGAGAGTTCAATTCCATCATGACGGGCTGCTTGTTAGCCGCGTGGACCATCGTTACTTTGGCGATGATTAAAGGCATCAAGTCATCCGCAAAGGTGAACGTGGAACCTCATCAATGTTGTTCCTTGTCCACCATTTCAAAGATCTTCTATTGTTCCAAATTTCAGGTGATGTACTTCTCCTCAGTTTTTCCCTATGTGGTGCTCTTCATTTTCCTCATCAGAGGCTTGATGCTGGATGGAGCCATC
This sequence comes from Hippocampus bargibanti, assembly GCF_051943395.1. Lineage (NCBI taxonomy): Eukaryota > Metazoa > Chordata > Actinopteri > Syngnathiformes > Syngnathidae > Hippocampus > Hippocampus bargibanti. Next base: position 3,203,386 of record NC_142750.1, on the reverse strand, counting down.
GAAGGAATTACGTATATGTTTTATCCAAAAGTAAGCATGATTTTCATATGTTTGTATCAATATTAGACGACACACTTGGTCCACTTTCAAACTTTTTTTTTTTTTTTGCACCTCGAACCTCCAGCTGGAGATTTGGGGGAACATGCAGGTGTGGCGGCAAGCTGCCACTCAAGTGTTTTTCGCCTTGGGGTTGGGCTACGGCTCCGTCATTGCGTACTCCTCCTACAATCCGGTTCAAAACAACTGCCACAGGGATGCTCTGATGGTCTCGGGCATCAACTTCATGACGTCAGTCCTTGCCTCGCTGGTCGTTTTCGTCATTCTGGGTTTCCGGGCTAAAAACGTCGCAAAGGACTGCGTTGTTGAGTATGTATCAAAGTCCGTAAATTTGCATAATCTGAGATTTAAAGGACAACAGACACCATTTTTTTGTTTCCTTACTGAGATCAGAAAAATGTTTTATAGCATCTAAAATACCCAAAACACGCAGGCTGATATTTTTAGTCAAATGCAAAATACCAATAAAAGTGACTTAAAGTGTCCCAAAACTGCCACAAAATCAACTCGGAACCGGGGAGATTCAGAAAATCCCGCCCCCTTGTTGGTGACGTCACACCAGGATACTCCTTCACAAACTGCCTTGCTCCAGAATCAAAACAATGGCTTCAGAGAGTTCAGATTCGGAGAATATGCTTTCTAGTTACTCATCCAGTTATGAATATGATTGAAATAGTTCTTAAGAGGAAAGCATAAATGTTTGCGATCGATTAATGAAGTCCTTCCGTATCAATTCGAGCACATCTCCTGTCTTACGTAAATCCGCTTCAATTACAAACCACGACAGTTCCACAAAGCAGGGCTGTGAAAACGCTGCCCATTACAGGCGCAATAAAAAGCACAATCGTCTTAGAGGTGTCCAGCGATGACATGATGACAGTCAAATGGCACCGACATCCTACATTCCTCACGATCAAAAACGGTGCTGGCATATTCTCCAGTAAACTCTTTTTTTTATTTGCAGAAATGTTCAACTTCTTAGCAACATGTGGATCCAGGGTGACCGGCACGGTTGGCCGGCGTTCAACTTAACCGACCCAACGTCGCTGTCCGTATCAGACTACAGGGAGTGGTACAGCCATTTTGGGGCCTCACTGGGTGTCAACATCACCGATTGCAATCTGGAGGAGGAGATGAAGAAGGTGAGTAATGTCCGGCTGATTTCAGCGGTTGTGATTGTCCTCACACGGCATCTATTTGTTGATGCCGTTGCACTCAGGGTGTAGAAGGCACGGGACTGGCGTTCATCGCTTTCACCGAGGTGATGGCTCTGTTCCCAGCCAGCCCTTTCTGGTCCGCTCTGTTCTTCCTCATGTTGCTCAACCTGGGCATGAGCACCATGTTCGGGACAATGCAGGGAATTCTAACACCACTCATGGATAATTTTCCTTTGCTGGGACGCCATCGCACTTTACTCACTGGTAAGATCAACTTGAATGCAGATTCAGCATATTTTGGTATGCCCGCATTTCAGATTACAGTGATACCTTGGTTTACGAACTTAATTGGTTCCCAGACAGCGTGTAAGGCAAAAAGTGCGTATCCCGAAAATTAATTTCCCATAGGAAACCATTAAAATGAGAATGATCCATTCCCTGGTCTCCATAAAACATAATTTTCTACTTTCTAATTTTCTAAGCCTTACAACACTCAATACACCTTATTTTATGTATAATAAATGTGATATGATATTATAATTAAAGAAATAAACTGTACTGTACTGGTCTTTCACCATCTTGAGGAATTATCCCTTGTAGGTACTTTCTCTGCGATAATTTTACCTTGTTCCTCATCAATTGTGTTCTGTTTAGCTGGGTTGATTGCTTTTTGCATCAAGTGTACAGATGGCTTGTGCAGGTTGTTTGTGGAGCCTGATTGATGGCATTCGCGAACGACACATCACTCATTGTGACAGCTCCGTGTGTATCCCGAAAAATAGTTCATATGCCAAAGTAAAATTATCATAAATTTAATGTTCGTAAACTGAAAAGTTTGTAAGCCAATGGGTTCATAAACCGAGGTATCACTGTATTATTATTATTATTATTATTATTATTATTATGTATTTATTCTTTAGTGTGCAGCTGCGCTTTGGGCTTCCTGCTTGGACTTCTTTTCACTCAGCGCTCAGGCAACTACTTTGTGGCCATGTTTGACGACTATTCTGCCACGCTGCCTTTAGTCATCGTTGTTATCTTTGAAACCATCAGCGTTTCCTGGGTTTATGGCACTGATCGGTAGGTTGCGAATGATTTCATCATCGATTGTATGTTTGAGAGTCATAACAAAATTTGAGGGCAATCTTATCGCCGATAACATTTTATTTGGATTTTTTTTCTTTGGTATGGAAATACCCCGCAAGTTCTGTTGCAGATTCTCATACCTGTCAACCTTGGCTAATAGATTCCACCATATTCAGGTAACATCCGACTTACGACCGAGTTCTGTTCTGACCAAACGGTCGTAAGTTGAAATGGTCGTAAGTCGAAATGCATTCTAAATATTGAATAGAGACTCAGAGGCTAAATGACTGGCAAACTCCCGCCATCACACGGTCGATTGCTGTGCGAGAGTGAGATGCTGGCAGGCTGGCCAAAATTGTGAAATAAAACGTGAATAGATAGCAAGCTAGATAGCAAATAGCTAGCCAGGTAGCTAATAGATAGCAAATAATAATAATAATCAATTTCATTTCTAAGCGCCTTTCAAAACTCTCAAGGTCACTTTACAGTCACTGGATAAGTTTTTCTGCGGGTGAGCAGCGGCAGCCACACGCGTCACCGTTCACTCAACCCGGAAGTAACTCAAAGAGAAAAATACGGGGAAAACGTATAAATTAAGAGGTATGGATTATTTTGATTTTTTGATTTGCAGCTTCCTGGATGATATTGAAGATATGCTCAAATGGCGCCCCCCGGTGGTGTACAAATATCTTTGGAAGTATGTGTGCTTGCTGGCCATGATTGGACTTCTGGCTGCCAGTTTGTTGAGGATGGTTTTTAAAAGGCCCACATACACCGCCTGGAATCAAAGCACGGTAGGGAGGCTCCACTGTGGGGGAAAATATATTGTCATTTATTTTTTTTTTGGTAGAATAATCATAATAATACATTTAATTTCTAAGCGCCTTTCAAAACTCTCAAGGACACTTTACAGTCACAGAACTTTTTCTTTATGCGGTGAGCAGCGGCAGCCATTCCCGCCAGCGTTCACTCTACCCGCAAGTAACACAGCAGCAAAGTTATGAAAGGAAAGGAAGAAATAGAAAAACAAAATACAGGAGCTTATTGATTGTATGCAAATTGAGGCGGCGTAAAGTCAAAAACAATTTCAAGGGATTCAAATCTGCATGATTTTTGACATATTGTAGGTACAGATGCTCCCCTACTTACAAACATTACGAGCAGCGGTACATACGACCATTTTTGTAGTAACATATGTTGTATTCTCTCCAGTTGATGAGAAGGTTTCTTCAGCCGTCATCTGTACTTCTTTGAAGGTGTCGGACGTTGCGCTTAAGAGGCTTCGTCAGCTAACTAAAATTTGCTGGTAGTTTTGGCCCTTTATATATATATATCCCTACTGTCCAGACATGGCGGTGCCAGACTCTGCTATGATTGGTCCCTGCTCTCAGGTTCGAGGGAGCAGAGGACTATTCCCTGAGGCTACACTGATTACTTCTATTGTCCTGACTGATTACTTCTATTGTCCTGCCTGATTATGGGGTCTACGACTGGCCTGATTGCCCCATTTGCTCCTGGGACAGACGTATTCTCTCCAGTTGTACATGTACATATCTTTATAGAGTATATATTTTATTAAATGTTTATTTTTTAGGACAAACCAATTCAGGGTTACTTATACAAGCCTTAAACATACATCCCATAGAAAATATACTGAAGCCCTGAAGCAATTTACGAACGAATTCACCTTACGAACGACCTGAAGCAACTTACGAACAAATTCACCTTACGAACAACCGTTCGGAACGTATCTCGTTCGTAAGTTGGGGAGCGTCTGTATTTATGAAACACATTTCACATCCTGCGTTGATGTCTTTCTCCGAGCAGGCTTCTGAGATGACTTTGGAGTACCCGGGCTGGGCCCTGGCTGTCATCGTCCTGCTCATAGTCTTTGCCAGCTTGCCGGTACCCGTCGGTTACATCCATTCAACCCTGCAGCGGCGCAGGCTTCTTGGCGGCGAGTCCGCAGATGGCGACGGCGTGGAGGTCCACCGCGACATGTACACCAAGTGCAGTTCTGTCGAACAACTGGATTTCAGTTCGAATCTAGCGACCCCCGAGGAAGACGGCGTCTGTCCTAGGACGACCTTCTTACCAGTGGGCAGCGAGCATTATCTTCTCTTGCCACAGCAGGATGAGGAGGAGCAGGACACGGGAGTGTGAAGATCTGGGTTCTCATCGGGGTGGAGTGTTTCAAGTGGAGGTCCTCGTAGAGTGGAAAACCGAGATCATGAGAGTGCAGGAAAACGTGGGATGATGAAGGGAGGATAAGCAACCCATGCTACTGTTGTATAGCTCAGGAAGCTACATTGTTAGCAAGCCAAAATTATTTTTTGAAATAAACGCAGTGAGCCGCCACTCATCCAAAGGGATTTGCGAACTTGTCAAGGTTTGTAATTGGCTTCAAGGACAACCGACACCATTTTTTTGTTTTTAACTGACATCAGAAAAACGTTTTATAGCATCTAAAATAACCAACACACGCAGGCTGATATTTTTAGTCAAATGCAAAACACCAATAAAAGTGAGTTAAAGTGTCCCAAAACTACTTCAAAATGACCCCGGAAAGTTTCCGTTTCAGAAGGTCCCGCCCCCTTGTTCGTGACGTCACGCCAGGACGTCTTTGCCTTGCTCGAGAATCAAAACAATGCTCATCCAGTTATGAATATAATTCAAATAGTTCTGAAGAGGAAAGCATAAATGTTTGCAATCGATTAAAGAAGTCCTCCCGTATAAATTCGAGCCGTCAAGACTCCAATGTAGCGTCCCAGAAAATACACAAGATGGCGCCCAAGCTCCGTTGGAAATGGGCTTATTTGTCTACTGGGAATTTGTGTCAACTAGTATCAAATAGTAGTCTTAGTGCAACACACAATGATTCACCATCGCGTTATTTGTGTTTTCCTTCTAATTTCGCCATCAACACTGTGTTTAAAGATGAAAAAAAGTACGCAAAATGCATTGTGTGTCGCTTTCTCGGTCAGGGGCGTTCCTTCAGTGACGTCACGTCTGGAATTGTCACCTACTCGAAAACAAGACTTCCTGAATATTCAGCGCGAGTCTTAAACCGTAAAATATAGCTATATGCCGTGGAATCTTTGTAAAATACGCTCAGTCGAAGTCATTTGAAGTGATTTTACAAATTATCAACACAACTTGTCTGGAGGCGTCGGTTGTCCTTTAAGATGGTGACAAAGACCTTGTTTTCCCCCCTTTTTGGTACTAAAATGCCAGCAAATGGCGGCAAAGTAATATGGTCGTAACAGAAGTGAAATGTGGGTGATAGGTTCACCCCAAGAAATAAACTTCGCAAACCACCAATATATAGAGTAAGTTTATTTGTAAGGACCAATTTGATTTGTTAATAACTGTCAGGCAAGTTAAGGACAATTTGCTAGATCCTCGTGTGAAAGTTTTAGTTAACATTTTATTTCAGTGTGTAAGGCGAAAAGTGTGTATCCCAAAAATATTCACAAATACTTGTGATGCATGACAAGTTTTAGATATACAGTATTACCTTGACTGTAAACAAGCCTATACTAGCTTATATTTCACCGACTTGATTGTGATGCTGTAAATTTTTAGTATTGTGTCGATGCTGGTTTTATTAAAAAATTCTTATCGGCCACAAACTGATCGGATTCAATGGATTAATTGAATACAAATATGCAGGTGTAAGCTTTTTATTGGACATTGCAAACACTCGATTGAATGATTACTCACTGATTGTATTCTATTTTATGTTACAGGTAAGGTCTAAAACTATTGCTCTAACCCACAGGTGTCAAAGTCAAGGCCCGCGGGCCAAATCCAGCCCGCCACATCATTTTTTTCGGCCCACGGAAGCAAATCAAACTTGTTAAATTCCATGATGATTGCTAAAATCTGAGCCAAAATTTCATATTTTTGGATGTCAACCACAATAAAAGTCATTATACTTGACTTCAGATTTGAAAACGAGTTATTCAGTAATTTGCTGTGTGCTCTATATGTAATATGATTGAGAAATTGGAGCAAATATTGTATTTTATTTCAGTGTAATCGCTATGTGAATAAGTGTAACACTTAAAATGCAATTCTACCAGTGGCAGGCTGTGGATTTATTCGCTAGGCCTTCAGTAGTGCTATGTCTTAATCAATCATTCATAATTTGCGAAAATTCTGACGTTGACCAGTGCCTTCCAGAAGGCTTTGGTATCCCTTATATCTGCAACCAAATCCATTTCTTCTCCTCCGTCAGGCATTGTGGGTTGCCAAAACCGCTATTAAATCAACGCAAAAAAATGTCTTTTCTACTAAAGTAAAGTAAGCTGAAAGACAATTTGGAATTATTTAATAAGAATCTACTGACAAAATATAATTAATTCAGTCCGTGATTCAGATATTTTTAGGACAGCAGAGAAGGCTTTGCAGGACTTGACGTTGATTTCGCCGTTTTTTTCGAACATTTTACAGGATGTGCTTTTTAACGTTTTAACTCATTTCTACTTTCTTCAGTCTTTTTTTTCAAGCAGGTGTCTTTACCGACTCACTGGAGTACTTAAGTTTGAAATACTTTTTCCCACCTCGAAACAAACCCAACGAAAACATCGTCGTGGCTCTTCACCTCCCAGTCGAGAGTCGCGAGAGCGAGCAGGCGGCCATGTGTGCGTGTTCTGTGCGCGTTCACGCGAGAGAGGAGCAAACGGGCCGGCGGAGCAGCGAGAAGGATGGAGGTCCGACCTGACAGGTTCAAGGCGGTCGCGGCCAAAACTCTCGGCAGAATAAACAGGTATTTCAAATATTTTTTTCTTCACTTTTCGTCATTGAACTTTAAGACGCCTGTCTGTACATTTTCCCATATGAGACCGAAACGATTTATCGTGTTGGGCAGTCGATGCATTCGTTGTAATGGCGGAAAAGTTTCTAATGAAGTTTAGTTAATAATACGGGACCATTGTTAAATTTGAGGTGCTTACATGGTGTGTAAATAACAATAAAAAGTCCCACGTCGCTCAGTTGTAGTGCAGTAGCGATTTCCGATCATACACTTGGTCAAAGTGGCGAAATTGTATTTATTTGGTCAAACAAAACCACTTTACATGTAAAACCTAAAATTTCCGGAAGACGTCATGATGCAAAAAAATACCCGTATTTTCATTGATTAATCCAAAACAACGCTGTGAAAAATGACAAATAAAATTGTTTCGAAAACAAATCTCACACTCGTAAATGTAGCAAACATTACTGCTAAGAGTTTTGGTCAAATATTACACTCTTGTTCATATGAAATGTAGTTTTTCACATTTAATTGCTAATACAATATGAGAACATAGAAATGTAAGTCAATAATACAATACATATTGTTTTATATAGCGCTTTAACAACAGCCGAAGCTGTAATATTTATAATATAAAACAAAACATCCTGAAACTTCATGACAAATCAATGTGGGGTGGCACAATATCACAATATTTTTTTTTAATGGAGATGTAAATTCAGTGATAGAACCTCATTCAATAACCTTTACTTTAAGCTTCCGTTCTCTTCGGATTTGAGGTAGCGAGCAAACGTATAAATCCCGTCCTGAAATAGCCTGTTTTTCAGTCCAGATGTCGAGCCACGCAAATCCCTAAATTCTCCCCTCCCACTCGCGCCATCCTGGCCCCATGTCACTTCCTCCGACCGCTCCCCTATTCATCCATCCATCCATCCATCCACACAACTTTCATCCTATCACGCTAGTAGATTAACAGACATGCACATTGAAAAACGACACTTTCTATCCAAATGTTGCAACATGCGTGGCAAATGTAAGTCTGCATCTCCGTCGATGTGTGTGGTGTTTGCACGGAGGGCCTCCTCCCATTGCTTACCCCTCGCTGGAGTTGGAGCAATCTCACCAGCTCACCGACAAAAAAAAAAAAAAAGCGTGATCCCTCCATGAGAGGCAGCCGGAAGTTCATTTATTATTTAAAGATTCTCTCCATCAGAATGCATCTCCTGTTTCTATATTAAAACGCCACGAGGTAACTCTTTGTAAGCTCTCAGTCGTACAGGAATGTTCCATCGATGAGAAGGTTTCCTTCAGCCGTCGTCTGTACTTCTTTGAAGGTGTCGGATGTTTCGCTTCTTATCCATGAGGCTTCGTCAGCCAACTATTTTTTTTTGCTGGTAGTTTTATTTATTGCTCTTTGTAAAGAGCAATAGATTGGGGAGACTAAACAAATTCTCCAAAAAATACTTAATCAACATCGCAGGGATAATACTAGTGGGCCTCAATCTGCGGTACTTATGCACCTAAAAGCTAGCAACCATACATTTGACGACAGTGAGGTTAAAAATCTTAGCAAAAGAAAATAAATGGTTTGAAAGGGGAGTAAAAGAAGCTATTTTCATAAAAAAGCAAAACCTCTTCACTAAATCGCTATGGTGGGGTGAGGTTTAATTTGGATCGTTCGTACAACAAACTTCTTTGGCAAAATAGGCTTACTTATGCTGATGAGGTGATACCAGAGGAAATGGGGCAATTAGGCCAGTCGTAGACCCCATTATCAGGCAGGACAATAGAAGTAATCAGTCAGGACAATAGAAGTAATCAGTGTAGATGCAGGGAGTAGTCCTCTGCTCCTCTCAACCTTAGAGCAGAAACCTATCGTACAAAGTCCAGCACCGCCACGTCTGAACAGTAGGGATATATATATTGGGCCAAAACTATCAGCAAAACTTTTTAGTTCTCTGACGAACCTTCTTGGATAATATATATATATATATATATATATATATATATATATATATATATATATATATATATATATATATATATATATATATATAGTTTGCATGTAATTTTCTCCGTGCGTGCATAGAAATAGTATCGATATAACCGAGACTATCGATATATCCGATATCGATATAACGAGACTTTACTGTATATATATATATATATATATATATATTTTTTTTTTTAACGTTTCGCCAACGAGGCCCGGCGGACGGGCCTCCGGAAGGATAGCTTAGTCGCGGCGACGCACAGGGCAATGCAGAAAGTAGCATGTAATCCATTTTTAATCCCGTTTACATCCGCAGGAGTGCCACAATTTCATTTCGGATGTGCGGTGCCATTGTGGCGTTGATAAAATATTCAAATAAGACGGGGACGTATTCATTATTATTTTTGAAATCATATTTAGCCTTAAATAAATACATATATGAATATATATATGAATATATATATATAAATACATTTTTTTTGCACATCGTCTGGCAGTGCATGAGTTAATATTGTGACATTTTTGGTCAAATTATTTAGATAATGGGCCATTTGGGAGAATACATGTCACGCATGTACTGTACAGGATGTGGACGGGCTAGAAAGAGGAAGAGTGGGGGGGATGGTTGACAGGATGAGCAAGGGGAGGGTGTCTCCCCAGGTGACACATTCCCACCGAGACCCAATCTGTTCACTTCAGGGAGACCGCCTGGCCCACGGAAGGAGCGCCAGAGAGGGGAGAAAAAAAAATCCAAATAAATTCCATCCCGCATTGGAACCGTGACACAAAAAAAAATTGACGATGAAAGTTTAGCATCGATTGATCAATTCCCGATCAATTGTGCCATATGGCGTCGAACCAGGGAAGGCATCCGCTGTTATATAATATATTCGCTGTCAGTCTTCCTGTTCTGTCTCTCTCCCGCCGTCATCCTCTTATGAGAGGATTACAGGGAACACTCAGCGAATTCATGATTTAATATACAAGGGAGCAAAGGTCATAGGTCGCGAGCAAACACGTGAGTCATAGGCGGCCTTGTAAAATGATCTCAATGCAAATAAGACCAACAATAATAATAATGATAATATATTTCATTTATAAGTGCCTTCCAAAGCTCTTAAGGTCACTTTACAGTCACAGGATCAGTTTTTCTGTGGGTAAGCAGCGGCAGCCACACATTGGATTGGATTGGATATGCCTTTATTCGTCTCACAGTGGAGAAATTATTATTATTATTATTATTATTATTATTATTATTATTATTATTATTATTATTATTATTATTATATATGCAACCAAATCCATTGTGTCAGCCATTGTGGGTTGACAAAACCGCTATTAAATCAACACAAAAATGTATTTGCTTATGCAGCTCGCTACCGATACAGGGTGCTAGCTCTGGCCAGTATGCGCTTAATACTATCGACTAGTGATACTATGATTGGCTGGTTTTCGCCAATCTAACGTCGCCTTCGAGCAGGCCTTGGGTTGCCAACTCAAAATATGATTGGTTAAAAACAACAGTTTGATCGACGCATTTGATGCTCCAGGGCCTGCAGAACTGATTGTGAAGGCGTCCAGGTTGATTTCTAACACTGGTAACAAATGATGGCTGAAATTTGATTGGTTAAATGCTTATATACAAAAACACACATCTGGAAGCAGCGAAACAGGGGAAAAGTAATGAAAGGAATTATTTCATAAGAATTTATGGACAAAATAGAATTTACATTAGTCTGTGATTCAGATATTTTTAGGCCAGCAGCGAAGGCCTTGCAGGCATTGACGGTCCGCGTATCAGAAGTTGAATCTAAGTTTTAACGTGAGCGTGCCAATGACTTCTGCTGTTGGAGGACTCCCTCCAGGCTTTTGCTGTTGTTGTAATTAGGATCTTCTAAAGGAGGGTTCCTACCTGACTCATTAATTGTGACCAGCTGAGCGGAGGTAGCGCTTTGCTAACGTGACAACACGAGTCCAAAGGCTTCCCTCAATCGCAGAGGAACATTCTCTTTTATTTTTTTTTTGTCTTTTGGAATTGAAAATGGTTTGCAACATCTCATCCATTAGCATTAGCGAGTGTCGTACACACTTTTGTCAACACAAACTCTACGTGAGCTACTTATGGGACATTCGCAGTCGAAGCTACAGCGCGATCATCCTTTTAGTGTGAAGCAGCTGTAACCAAGAGTCGTTTTTAGCTGTGGGCTAGCCTCGTTAGCCGGTAGCATATGTGTAAGCATCCGGCCGCAATCTGTCTCGTCGACTAATGAGGAAGCTTCCGCCACGCTTATATGGATGTCGGCTTTCGGGGATGCCGTTCGGCACGTTGCTTGTACAGGAGAAGAAGGGTGATTCATCACTTTTTATTCATAATCATATTCATTTTCCTATGAAAGATTTTCAAATATCAGAATTTTAAATATAGCTGATGAGCTACATTTACCTTTGTGATGGTGGTTGATGGCTTAATGGAATGGAGTGGCCGGTTTCATCAGCATTAGACACTTGATGAGGAACGTAACCTTTCATTATTATTATTATTATTATTATTATTATTATTATTGAAAGAAAAAGAACAAAATAGTGAAGCAGATAGCGCCTTCAGATGTTAGCGAGAAATCCCGCGAACGGACAACCATGCAGGCAGATGGATGCGTAGTGACACGTTACAGTATAAAAAGCGATGCTGAATTATTTATCTCATCCAAAAACGCATCAATAATGAACTAGTGTCATAATGGGACTCTACTCCACCCCCACAACTCCACGTTGTGTTTGAGTGAGTGAGTGAGTGAGTGAGTGAGTGAGTGAGTGAGTGAGTGAGTGAGTGAGTGAGTGAGAATCACACAGCAGTGCGGATTGGATGACAAAAACGATTCATTTTTCACACGTTATCATTCCTCGCGTCAACAAAAAAAAAAAACAATAATAATAATAATAATAATAACAAATATCGCATACGTGAACGGGTCCTTGCTACAATTGCACTCGTTCCTATACATCACCGTCCAGCTCACTGACTAACTGGATCAAGCCCGGTGAAAAGTGCGTACGTGCCGCCCGAGTGTGCGCAATGTGGGTGTGCGCACGCAAACACGTTAAGATTTAAAAAAACAAAAAATTGGCATGAAAAATATAAAGAAAAATATAACGACGATATAAAACTGGATATGAACGGGTTCTTTTTCCCTCGATATGACAAACAATCACCTTAACCGTGTGAATCTTGAGCGCCGATGTGTATGTGGAACGACCGCGGCTTGGAATTGAAGCGGATTTACGTTGAACAGTAGATATGAGACAATCGCTTTTGTCAAATTTTACTTTCAAAGATTCTAACATGTCCAATAAAATGAGATGAAAGGAGCATATGTGGAATGGTCGCGGCTTGGAATTGAAGCGGATTTACGTGGGACGGGAGATCTCGTTTTGTCAATGGATGCTACATCTAGCTTTGTGTTTGCTTTCATTATTGAGCAGTAGCAGACATGCACATTCCACTATGACGTCCCTTATTCACTGGTGAAAATGACACTTTGATCTTCTTATATTTCATCTCGAAATGCTTCATGCAACAAAGAAGGTGCAGAAAGTGCTTAAGATTGAATGACTGACTTTGTCTTTTGTGATGTGTCACATTATTTGTTATTTAGTTTTTTGTTGTCGTTTTGACTCCAAGATGGCGCCGCGAGAGTGTATGGAACTGTCGCGGCTTGGAATTGAAGCGGATTTACATGGCACAGGAGATGAAAGTCAATCTCTTTTTGTCAATGGAATGCTTAAAGCTTCATGTTTGCTTTCAATATTGAGCTTGTAGAGGATGATCACATTCTACTATGACATACCTGAGACACTGGTGAAAAGGACGCTTTGATCCTCTTATCTGTCATCTAGAACTGCTTTATACAACAAAGAGGGTGCAGAAAGTGCTTAAGATTGAATGACTGTCACATTATTTGTTATTTTGTTGTTTTTGTTGTTGTTTTGCCTTCAAGACGGCGCCGTGAGAGTGGCTGCCTTTACAGCAGCTCCTGTATTTTGCTTTTCTACTTCTTCCTTTCCTCTCCTCTTATTTTCCTCACTTTGTATGTAAATTTCTCCATTGCGAGACTAATCCAATCCAATTCATTTCTTCTGTGTCGTTATTTTTTTTTTGACAGGTTGATTGACAAGCAGCAGCCCAATGGCGAAACCATTGAGCTCTCGGCCGAGGGCCGTCCTGAGCTGGTACAGGAGAAGGAGCTCCCCGTGGTGGATTGTACCTGCTTCGGCTTGCCCAGGCGCTACATCATTGCCATCCTGTCCGGTTTGGGCTTCTGCATCTCCTTCGGAATCCGTTGCAATCTGGGCGTGGCCATTGTCAGCATGGTCAACGACCACACCGTCTACAAAGGCAATAAGGAGGTGCTTGTGGTAAGAGCTCTTATTTAATTTGCAGGGTTTTAGCTCAGTCTGAGGTTTACCACTGGTGACATGGAGGCTTCATTTCATTTACATATTGACTTTCGGACGATAAGGTGAACACATTTGAGCTAGCTATTCTATAGACAGTGATATATTGGCTTACGAACTTAATTGGTTCCCAGACAGAGTGTGTATGGTAAAAAGTGTGTATCCCAAAAATTAATTTCCCATAGGAAACCATTAAAATGAGAATAATCCGTTTCCAGGTCCCCATAAAACATAATTTTCTACTTTCTAATTTTCTAAGCCTTAAAACTACACAAAACCTTATTTTAGGTATAATAAATGTGCTATGGTATTATAATTAAAGAAATAAACTGTACTGTATAATAAAGTGGTTTTATTTACCTTTGTGATGGTGGTGGACTGGCCGGTTTCATCAACATTAAACACTTGATGAGGAACGTAGCCTTCTTCTTTCACCATCTTGAGGAATGATCCCTTGCGATAATTTTATCTAGTTCCTCATCAATTGTGATCTGTTTAACTGGGTTGATAGCTTTTTGCATCACGTGTACTGACGGCCCGTGCGCGTTATTTGTCACTCATTGTGGCGCTCTGTGTGTATCTTGAAAAACAGTTCGTATGCCAAGGTAAAATGTTCATAAATGTAACATTCGTAAACCAAAAAGTTCGTAAGCCAAGGGGTTCGTAAACCGAGCTATCACTGTACGTGCATGTCCAACGTCATTGTTGCCTCTCCTCAGGCCGCGCAGTTTACGTGGGATCCGGAGACAGTGGGCATGATCCACGGTTCCTTCTTCTGGGGTTACATCGTCACGCAGATCCCCGGAGGTTTTATATGTCAGAAATTTGCAGCCAACAGGTGATTGGTCACTCGCTATTTCATCGACTTGACGCCCGGTCGGAGTCAAATAGTTGTTCACCGTCGCTTCTCACGTAACTTTGTTTTGCTTTGGTGTGTTTTCAAGAGTGTTTGGCTTTGCTATCGTGGCCACGTCCACCCTCAACATGTTGATTCCGTCCGCCGCTCGCTGCCATTACAGCTGCGTCATACTGGTCCGAATATGTCAAGGCCTTGTTGAGGTACAGTGTGTTTACAAGTAGAATTAAAAATATAACATCCGACTTACGACCAGCTCGACTTACGACCACCCCTACTTACGACCATGACCTCCAGACCCTATTTTTACATTTTTAATTCTACGCCTGGCACCGCAAGGTGCTAGAAGGCTGGCAACGTGTACGGCCAGCTCGACTTACGACCACCCATACTTACGACCTCCAGACCCTATTTTTAATTCTACGCCTGGCACCGCAACGCGCTAGCAGGCTGGCAACGTGCACGGCAATTTTGGCCAGCCAGCATCTCACTCTCGCACAGCAATTGGCCGTGTCATTTAGCCTCCGAGTCTCTATTCAACATTTTGAATGTATATCAACTTACGACCATTTCAACTTACGACCGTTTGGTCGGAACAGAACTCGGTCGTAAGTCAGATGTTACCTGTATATATATATTTTTTTCGCATGTTGTTTTAACTTCAAAATGGCGCCGCGACATTGGCTGCCTTTACAGCAGCTCCTCTATTTTGTTTTTCTACTTCTTTCTTTTCTTTTCTCTTCCTTTCACCACTTTGCTACAATGTAAATTTCTCCACTGAGAGACTAATAAAGGCTAATCCAATCCAAGTCATTTCTTGTTTCCAACAGGGTGTGTCGTACCCGGCCTGCCATGGCATTTGGGCAAAGTGGGCTCCTCCCCTCGAGAGAAGTCGATTAGCCACCACGGCCTTTTGTGGTAAGTAAGCAGCGGCAGCCACACGCGCCAGCGTTCACTCAACCCGGAAGTAACTCAAATAGATAGATAGCTAATAGATAGCCAGGTAGCTAGATAGCCGTATAACTAATAGATAGCCAGCTAGATAGTTAGCGAGCCAGCCAGATAGCTACTAGACATCAAGTTTGAAAGGATGAAAAGCTTTTTTTTGTCTAAATAAATTGGTTGCACTTGTAGGATCCTACGCAGGGGCTGTGGTGGCCATGCCTTTGGCTGGGATACTAGTGCAATACACTGGGTGGCCTTCTGTATTCTACGTCTATGGTGAGCATCTCCCATCGCCTTCCAGTCTGGCGTGTCCATTCTATCTTCTGTCCAACATCAACTGATTGCCATTATTCCTCCATCTTTTTTTAATCCTTATCAATAACCTCTCTCAGGCAGCTTTGGGATATTCTGGTACTTGTTCTGGATCTTGGTCTCCTATGAGAGTCCAGCTGCCCATCCCACCATCACACCGGAGGAGAGGAAGTACATTGAAGACGCCATCGGAGAGTCAGCATCGTTTCTCAACCCTCTTCAGGTATAGCATTTGCAAGATAGCATTAGCGCAAATACAATGGCCGCTGATGTAATTTTTTTTTTCTCTTTTGGTGGCAGAAATTCAAGACGCCGTGGAAGCAGTTTTTCACTTCCATGCCGGTCTACGCCATCATTGTGGCCAACTTCTGCAGGAGCTGGACCTTCTACCTGCTTCTCATTAGCCAGCCGGCCTACTTTGAAGAAGTCTTTGGATTTGAGATCAGCAAGGTGAGCGTCTGCCTCTCAGTGTGCAGTTTCTGTGTGGACAGTCATTCCATAGATAGAAAGCTAGCTAGCTAGCTAATAGATAGATAGATAGCTAATAGATAGTCAGCTAATCAGCTAGTTAGTAAATAGCTAGCTAGCTAGGGAGCCAGCTAGATAACTAGCTAGCTAATAATAATAATAATAATACATTTAATTTCTAAGCACCTTTCAAAACGCTCAAGGTCACTTTACAGTCACAGAAGTTTTTCTGTGGGTGAGCAGCGGCTGCCACACGCGCCAGCTAATAAATAGCTATTAGATAGCTAATAGATAGCTAGCTAGATAGCTTGTAGATATGCTATTAGATAGCTAGCTACATAGCTAATAGCTAGCTAGCCAGATAGCTAGCCAGATAGCTAGACAGCTTGTAGATAGCCATTAGATAGCTATCAGATAGCTCGCCAAATTGCTAGCCAGATAGCCAATAGATAGCTCTCTAGCCAGCCAAATAAAGAGCAAATAGATAGCTCGGTAGCTAGCTAGCTAGGTAGGCTCTCATAATTTATGATGTAACAGGAACCCTATCCATGAATTGAGATCAGTACATTTTTGGGGTATAATTATAATATTATTGAATTATTATGTAATTATAATAACACATTCTGAAAATATTGAAAGAAATTGCCACTTTTCCTCTCTCAAGGTGGGCATGGTGTCAGCTTTGCCCCATCTGGTGATGACCATCATCGTTCCCCTGGGGGGCCAGTTGGCGGACTACCTTCGAACCCACAACTTGATGACCACCACCAACGTTCGGAAACTTATGAACTGCGGAGGTAACATTTGCATCTAACAATTTCAATTAGCACAACAAATCGGGCGACGATAAAGCGCTGGTCAGACCTCTGGTGATGTTTTTTCCCCTTCCACAAGGGGGCAGCATTTGCCTTTTTTTTTCATGTTAGCGCTTTGCTACAGCTTCAGCTATTGTTAAAGTGCTATATAAATCAATCTGTAGTGTCCGATCAGTCTGAAGATGTACGCCGTTCTTCCGTGCGGAGGAATCGGGGTGTGTTTTCCTCTCTTTTTAGCTAGCTATCTAGCTATTTAGCTAGCTATTGTATCTATTAGCTATATAGCTACCTAGCTATTAGCTATGTATTTATAATAATAATAATAATAATAATAATAATAATAATCCATTTCATTTCTGAAACTCGCCATTTCCGGGGTCATTTTGAAGTAGTTTTGGGACATTTAACTCATTTTTATTAGTGTTTTGCATTTGACTTTCATCACTTTGCTGCTGTGAAATGTAAATTTCTCCACTGTGAGACTAATAAAGGCATATCCAATCCAATCCAAAAATATCGGCCTGCGTGTTTTGGGTATTTTAGATGCTATAAAACGTTTTTCTGATGTCAGTTCGGAAACAAAAAAATGGTGTCGGTTGTCCTTTAAATGTTGACTTTGTTTTTAGGTTTTGGCATGGAGGCCACCCTCCTACTAGTTGTGGGATATTCTCACACAAAAGGTGTTGCAATCTCTTTCCTGGTGCTTGCCGTTGGCTTTAGCGGTTTTGCTATCTCAGGTAGAAGAGCAATTATATCACATTTTTGTTATTTGTAATTTGAATGTTTCTAATCTGATTTTTTTTTTTTTTCCATTCAGGTTTTAATGTAAATCACTTGGACATTGCGCCTCGATACGCCAGCATTTTAATGGGTATTTCAAACGGTGTGGGAACGCTGTCTGGAATGGTTTGTCCTCTTATAGTGGGAGCCATGACCAAACATAAGGTGAGAAAAAGTGCTTTGCTAATTGAGAAAGAGCAATAAAAATGTCGCTATGGAATGTTCCCTTTTTAATTCCAGACACGTGAGGAATGGCAGTACGTCTTCCTTATTGCGTCCCTGGTTCACTATGGAGGAGTTGTTTTCTACGGTAAGTCTAATTTTTCGATACCACAAAAAACGGACATTTCAATTGGGGTGTGTAGACTTTATATATCCACATCCAGGGAAAAACTATTAGATTTTTTTGCATCCGGGGATAATTGGTGAAAATGTGCAAAGACTGACAACTGTGTCAAACTCAAGTCCATTAGCTATCTAGCTAGCGGGCTGGCTATCTAGTTGGCTATCTAGCTGGCTACCTATCAGGCTGTCTACCTAGTTGGCTAGCTATCGTGATAGCTAGCTAGCTATCTAGCTGGCTGGCTATCTGGTTATCAATTTGCTAGCTATTAGCTAGCTAGCTAGATTTATGACTATCTGGCTAGCTATCTAGCTGGTTATCTAGCTAGCTAGCTATTAACTAGGTATTAGCCAATAGCTAGCTAGCTTTCTGACTATCTAGCTGCTATCTGGCCAGCTAGATTTCCGAATATCTGGCAAAGTAACTACTAGCTAGCTCGCTAGCTTTCTGACGATCTGGCTATCTATCTAGCTGGCTAGCTAGTTATTTATTAGTTAGCTGTTAATTAGCTAGCTTTCTGACTAGCTGGCTAGCTATCTAGCTAGCTATTGGCTAGATCGCTGGCTTTCTATCTATTTGAGTTACTTCCGGGTTGAGTGAACGCTGGCGCATGTGGCTGCCGCTGCTCACCCGCGTAAAAACTGATCCTGCGACTGTAAAGTGACCGTGAGAGTTTTGAAAGGCGCTTAGAAATGAAATGGATTATTATTATTATTATTATTATTATTATTATTATTATTATTATTATTATTATTGTTGGTGAAAAGGACGCTTTGAACCTCTCCTCTTTCATCTAGAACTACTTAATATGACAAAGAGGGTGCAGAAAGTGCTTAAGATTGAATGACTGTCTTTTGTGTTGTGTCATTTTATTTGTTATTTTGTTTTTTTTTTACTTCAAAATGGCGCCGCAAGTGTGGCTGCCTTTACAGCAGCTCCTATATTTTGCTTTTCTACTTCTTCCTTTCGTTTCCTCTTACTTTCATCACTTTGCCGCGATGAAATGTAAATTTCTGCACTGCCAGACAAATCAAGGCTAATCCAATCCAATCCACGAGCGACATTATTTCTCTCTTGCAGGAATGTTCGCGTCGGGAGAAAAGCAGCCGTGGGCCGACATTGAAGACACCAGCCAGGAGAAGTGCGGCATCATCGATGAAGACGAGCTGGCCAACGAAACGGAAGATCTCTACCGCAGCGGTGGCGGCCAATACGGGGCCATGAGTCAACAGGCGGTGGGTTCAAACGGCGGCGGGACGGCGGGAGGCGGGGCCGGATGGGTCACGGACTGGGATAAAACGGAGGAGTACGTGCAGCCGCCTGGATACAACTCGTATAAATGCGGAGGGGGAGAGAAGACCAAGCTGACGTAGAAGAAACTGTCTTGATTGAAACGTAGACGAAAACAACATTACCAAAAAAAGGCTTCTAACAATTTCGACTTTCTAACGATTTCTAACAAATGATGGCTGAAATGTGATTGGTTAAATGCCTAAATACTAAAAATCAATGAAATCAAGTTAAAAGACAATTTAAGAATGCATAGACAAAGTCTATGCATTCAGATATTTTTAGGCCAGCAGAGAAGGCCTTGACGGGCCACCACTGGATAAGACCTTTGCATACCTTCTGAACATGTTTTTTTTATGTCATAAAATTGCTATCAAGCATCTGTATAGATGCTCGTGCATAGAATAGAAATCCATGTGGCGTCTAGCGTAAACTCACCCGTGTATGACCTAACTAGGTCATACCCATCGAGGCTCGTGGGTCACGAGGCACATAGGATGAGTAATCATCCGACACGTCAAACTATTTACAGTAAAGTCTCGTTATATCGATATTGGATATATCGATAGTCCTGGTTATATCGATACTATTTCTATGCACGCACGGAGAAAATTACATGCAAACAGGGTCGGATATATCGATAGTCCCGGTTATATCGATATTTTTTCGGGCTCCCTTGAATATCGATATAACGAGACTTTACTGTATTTCATACAGAAAGCTAGGGTGACTGTTTTGTCATCCAAATGTTGCAAAATAGTCAAAACAAGACGTGTACAGTACAGTGTTTTCTTTTTTTTGGTCCGTTAACACTTCTAGCTTTGTCTTTTCTCCATCGGTGCCGTCTATTCTCATTCCTGAAAGACAGCCACAGTGGGTGAATGGCGTCGTGAGTGTGTTGTTCTGTCAATTGGGTCCAGGTGCTGAAATGTTGTGCGGTGAGCATGTTATAATGAGTACAGCAGCGCAGTCCCCCCCCCCCCCCCCCCGTCATCCCTTTTGTCCTTCAACACACTCGTACACAAGGTGATACTCTCATGCCATCCAATGGCAGCTGGCCAATGGGAGTCATTTCTGCACCAGCACATAGACAGAGCCGAGAGACTCAGGCACGAAGCGTTTTTTTTTATTTTATTTTGTACACACACACACACAAAACGCACATGAAAAAAAAGTTGGAGTCTGCATGTATTCGCACAACAATCCATTTATAATTTTGATTTGGCAGTTGGGGTCATCGTATTTTCGGGTTACATTTTTACTTTCCGATCTTTTATTGCGGTTTTTGATGGGACACCAGACATTACTGGAATATGAAGGATTTTTAAAAAAAATGAATGCAATCATTTTCAGTTTTTAGTGTTGTATTTGTCATCTACTTTCTTCTTTGTCTGAGTTTACGGCCATTCCAGTGTTTGTTTTCCCCTCAATCTCAATGAAATGTGTTGAAACGTGACGGGAACTAGTGTGTAAATAAACAATTTAATCTTAAAGGACAACCGACACCTCTGGACAAATTGTGTCCATATTTTGTAAAATGACTTCTACTGAGCGCATTTTACAAAGATTCCACCGTATATATAGCTATATTTTACGTTTTAAGACTCACGCTGAATATTCAGGAAGTCTTGTGTTTGAGTTGGTGACGAGTCCATATGTGACGTCACTGAAGGAACGCCCCTGACCGAAAAAAGGACACATTGTAGCAGTCCTTCCATCACGTCAATGCATTTTGCTGTACTTGTTTGGTCGTGTTACACCAAAAAGAGGCAGAAGAGGGCGACAAAGCTCCATATAAGGAATTTATCAGCATCCCCCCAATGTTGCCTCAAAATGGCACGGAATATTATATATATATATAATTCTTTAATCGATTGCAAACATGTACGCTTTCCTCTTCAGAACTATTTGAATCATATTCATAACTGGATTGTAGCAAGAAAGCATCTCTGAATCTGAACTCTCTGAAGCCATTGTTTTGATTCTGGAGCAAGGCAAGACGTCTTGGCGTGACGTCACGAACTGGGGGCGGGACTTTCTGAAAATCCCCAATCCACAGCTCATTTTGTTGCAGTTTTAGAACACTTTAAGTCATTTTTATTGGTGTTTTGTATTTGACTAATAATATCAGCCTGCGTGTTTTGGGTATTTTAGATGCTATAAAACGTTTTTCTGCTGTCAGTCAGGAAACCAAAAAATGGTGTCGGTTGTCCTTTAAGCATTTTAAGATGCGGAGAAAAAAAATGTGGAAAATAATTAGTGTACAAAGGATGTACAATGTGAAATATCCTTGTGTATAATAAAACCTAAGCAGATATTTTACAGGTGTCAGCAGTCTGTTTTTATTTCATTTCTACACATTTTAAATCGTTTTATTTCCATGGTGATAGAGCTACATCGGTTTCCTGTTTCTCTCTCTCTCTTTCTCTCTCGGGGCAGATGGAAACGGGATTATCGCTGCGATTTTAGGCAAAGATTAGATGGGAGAGCAGATGCACTCAGTGGGAGAGTGCGGCAGCAACATAAACGTCACAATGCGGGATTGCAAACAAGGTCTCGTTGGGTGCGTCATTTCTAAAGTGCTTGATGTTCTTCACCGTGGGCGCTAGAGGGCAGTAAACGACCGAAAATGTCTATTGTTAATTCTGTTCTCGTTCTACGGCGTGTCACATTAGAAATATTCCATTTTAAAACACATTTTTAAAAAGTGGGATAGCAACAGTTAATACAAAAATCCATGTCGCAAAGGTACTTATGTGGAAATAGATATTCGTGTTTAAAATTGCATCGGACCAGTATAGGTAAAAAACACTGATTTAACTCCATGCATTAAAAAATAAAAAAATGACAGCAAAAAAATAAAACGGATAACTAATTACGTAAAGTAACCATTTTAAAACACAACCAATTAAAAAACATACGAAAATAGTTTGTATTGACTTTCGTACGGTGTTTTGGGGATCACAACACAATTACCTGTTGCTTTATTGTAAAATGCGCGTTTGAGTTTGAGTAGTAGCGTAGTATTGCAAAAAAATAAACATGTGCGATAACGAAAAGTCTACTGACTGTAAATTGCCCTTGAGAGTTTTGAAAGGCGCCTGTAATTTAAATGTATTATTAATACTAAATTACAACAGATTATTTTCTTTCAGACAGTGTATTTTAGGTGTTCAATTAGTACCTGACATGTTTCGGCCTATACTTCCGCCTTCGACACTGACGAAGGCGGAAGTATACGCCGAAACATGTCAGGTACTAATTGAACACCTAAAATACACTGTTGTAAATTAGATATGAAGTAGACAGGATGAATTTAACACAACTATTATCAATACTACTTCGTTGGGAGAATATTAATACTTCGTTACAGAGTCCTGCAATACATGTACTGTAGTGTAACTGACAAACTAAAGTACTATACAGTACAACGGACAGACCACGCCCAACTGCAGAAATATCAACGTGTGATTGGCTGATTTTTTTTTCGTAAGGGGCGAGTCTAATATTAAAATCTCCTCTCTTATTGGACAAAATTAACGTCAGTTTTAAATTCCCCGTCCGATTGGTCGACTAGCGTGAGGATTAACGCAACATTTTTTGACTTTTTCCAAAGCTTTACGAATAGTGGTTGAATGTGAGGGAGAAATCAGACATTGGCGTATTTTTTTGCAACTTTATGGCGTGGGTCTAGTTAAACACTTCGGGTTTTGACGCACAATTGTTGCTCGGAAAAGGCTCCAGGGTTGAAAGTCTTTTTTTTTTTGGCGTGCGATTTGAGGAAGGAAAAAGTCATCAGGCTAACGCTATGTAGCAAGCTAATGTCATTCATTCACGCGTGAACTCCAGACCCGTGAACTCACACGCCGTCTTAAAAAAAACACATTTTCAGGTAAACCTTGTCCTTACATAACACCGACTTTTCGGCAGCTGTGCTCGTGACGTAAATTAAACGCGACGCGTATGGACTTAAGTGTCCGAGTTCAATTTGGGTCGCCATGTCACGTCGCTGGATCCGATGTTATCGATTTGTCTGCTGAGCAGTTGCAGTGTGTGTTTACTATCCGTTGCTTATTTGTTTTATGTTTATTTTTTGGGTCAGTTTGCAGGCATGACCGAGTACAAGCTTGTAGTGGTTGGAGCAGGAGGCGTGGGCAAGAGTGCTCTCACCATCCAGCTCATTCAGAATCACTTTGTGGATGAATATGATCCAACCATCGAGGTGAGTCTAATCGATTTACAGTGTATTATAAATTTAATTACAACCCAAGAAATTTCCTCTCTTCCCTTTTGAGATGTTCCTCACAATTTGAAACGTGGTTACCGTAATTTCCCGACTATAGAGCACACCTGATTGTACATTTTTAAAGGAAAAAAACATTTTGTTGTACATAAACCGCACATGTCTATAAGCCTGTCAGAGATGTTCGATCGGACACTGTGGACAAAGACTCGATCACAGCAAGATTGTGTTTTACTGCCGGCAGGAGACACAGCCATTCGTGACAGACGCCTGAATTCTGCAGCCCTCTGCCAAGCTATTTATTGAGAGTATATGCAAATTTAAGTGATACATTAGTAAAACATAGTTTTCTTGATTAGAATACCAGGCCCCTGGAATGTTTCTAAGCATGAACAGCTGTAAGCAATAAAACATTGTCTTCTCTATGAACTGATAAATTTGTAACCTGGCTAATGAGCTCTTCCTGTGAAGCGGTTTCAAGTCGTAAAGTACTCTAGTGATAAAGGAGTTTCCCAAGTCCTAAATTCTGTCCAAGGCCAGATCTCCTAGAGCACAGGTGTCAAAGTCAAGGCCCGCGGGCCAAATCCGGCCCGCCACATCATTTTTTTCGGCCCGCGAAAGCAAATCGCACTTGTTAAATTCCATGATGATTGCTAAAATCTGAGCCAAAATTTTAGATTTTTGGATGTCAACCACAATAAAAGCCATTATTCTTAACTTCAGATTTGAAAACGAGTTATTCATTAATTTGCTGTGTGCTCTATATGTAATATTTGAAGGGATTTAAACATTCTAATGGGTTCCCCAAATTCAAAACGGCCCTCGAGAGGAAACCATAACTACAATGTGGCCCGCGGCAAAAAATGACTTTGACACCCCTGTCCTAGAAGAAGATGACAGTTTAACACGCTGTGTCTGTTGACCTCAGATTGACCCCAGGTTGTCTGTGCTTCAATTGTGTATTCGAGTCACACATGTTGACTAAGCATATAACAGCATGAAACTTTTAAATGTGATAACTTCTTATTCTCCATCAAAGCCGCAAGTGCCCAAATTGAAACATGAGATATTTATAAAGAATGACTATATATAGAAAGTTTTCAGAGTCGCAATCAGAAAGCCTTTAATAGTCCCACAATGAGGACATTTGTAATCTACAGCAGCAAAATTGAAAGGCAATGGCTAAAGCGTGCATGCTGTCATCTTTGTGTGCCTGCAGGACTCTTACAGGAAGCAAGTAGTGATTGACGGAGAGACGTGTCTGTTGGACATTCTGGACACAGCGGGTCAGGAGGAGTACAGCGCCATGAGAGACCAATACATGAGGACGGGGGAAGGCTTCCTTTGCGTCTACGCCATCAATAACACTAAATCCTTCGAGGACGTTCACCTTTACAGGTACTGGTGATATTGATCAACCAAATGGCAGCGTTCGTTCGGTTTAAGCTCATATCTGTACGCTTTGGAGTAGCTAGAGTTAAACTACGCAAACAGTCCAGGCGATTGGAAGATTTGTCGTCAGTGAAGACGTACAGTGATACCTCGGTTTACGAAGCCCTTGGCTTACGAACTTTTCGGTTTACGAACGTTAAATTTATGAACATTTTACCGTGCCATACGAACGATTTTTCGGGATACACACGGAGCTGCCACAATGAGTGATTTGTCGTTCGAAAACGAGCCCGTTCTCCTAACAATAAAATGGCAGCCCACTGTTTTTGTCCTCTATTCCCCGCCCCCAGTCTTCGGTTAAAGCCACGTGATTGGTCAAGAACGCAGCAGTGAGGGGAGGTGGTTTAAACATTAAAGAGACAGGCAGACGACAGTGAGTTTCAACTTTGATAGTTCAAAGGAAGAGTGTAGACTGCAAGGTTAAAATTTCCCATCAATCAGGCTCCACAAACAACCCGCATAAGCCATCTGTACACTTGATGCAAAAAGCTATCAACCCAGCTAAACAAAACACAATTGATGAGGAACTAGATAAAATTATCGCAGAGAAAGCACCTACAAGAGATCATTCCTCAAGATGGTGAAAGAAGAAGACTACGTTCCTCATCAAGTGTTTCATGCTGATGAAACCGGCCACTCCATTCCATCAAGCCATCAACGACCATCACAAAGGTCAATAAAACGACTTTATTATACAGTACAGTTTATTTCTTTAATTATAATACCATAGCACATTTATTATACATAAAATAAGGTATATTTTGTGTAGTTTTAAGGCTTAGAAAATAAATAAGAAAGTAGAAAATTATGTTTTATGGGGACCTGGGAATGGATTATTCTCATTTTAATGGTTTCCTATGGGAAATTAATTTTTGGGA